>NC_092049.1:568882-875825 GCF_003086295.3 Arachis hypogaea | reverse complement strand
CAGGAAGGGCAGAGGCTTTACTAATTGCTGCATATGGGAAAGATCAGAATAATGTTAATAACTTGGGATCATCTTGTGACACTATCTTAGAGAAATTGTCTTGAAAAGTTGGCATGACAATTATTTAAGTGCCACAGTGCCCGATTCTTTTCCTAATCTTGTAATTTGAATACCATTATTGTTGTAAACTATATTTTAGTTCAGGACAAATGATATTATGCTTGTCTCTTTCTACTTTTTAATATCTTGTTCTAAAATATAAAATTGGATAGCCAAAACAGCCAAGTCTAGAAATTTTCCCTCACAATGGTTAAAATGTGTCGTAAATTATTTATCTCAAAGTAAATTATTTATCTCAAAAGTTAAGTTGATTGGTTGAGTTTGCGTAATCTTTTATGTAGGTATTTTTCTTTCTTTAATATTGTTTATAAAAGTTTATTTATTTTATTTTACACAGGTATTTTTTAAATAGGTATTTTTCTTTTTCTAAAATAATTTATTTTAAAAGATAAAATTAATAAGTAGAGATCTATAATCAACAACATACTCCTCTTTCCACGTAAACGTGCATCCATGTTCATGTTGATTGATTGTGAATATTTGTGAATATTTATAGAGAATTCTGTTATTTCAAGTGCTAAGATGACAGAAAATAACGAAGAAATGTTGGAATAATGAGTAGGGGTGAGCACGGATGGTTTGGTTTGAGTTTATGGTAAAATTAGAATCGAACCGATCAAAATGTAATTGGTTCGGTTTGGTTCGGATTTGCATTTTTTTGTACATGTACCCGAACCAAATTAAACCAATTAAGAACGGATTAGTTCGGTTCGGGTAATTGGGTACCCGATGACTTTAAAATTCATAAAAAAAAAAAACAAATTTTTATCTTAAAAATTCAACAAGTACAATAAACATGTAACATCAATAGAAATAATCCAAACATGTTAAACACCAAATACATTAAAAACTAAACTCATTAAAATCAAAACATATTAATAATGAATAATCATTGTCTAATAGAAAAGTCATATATATTTTTTATTTTTTTATTTAATTAATATATGATCGGGTTTGCGGGTTGGTTCAAGTTCTGCACCCCTAAAACTGATATCCGAGCCAATCACTAACAAAAACCATCGGTTTGGTTCGGATTGGACCCGATTACCCGTTGGTTTCAGAACCAATTTAATTGGTTCAGTTCGGTTTCGGACGGGTAATCGGGTACCCACTATCCGTACTCACCCCTAATAATTAGACTTAAAACATATGCAATTTTGACCATTTCTAATTTATTTAAGAAAGAGATAAAAATTTGCCAAACATCAAATAATATAATATACCTTTTTTCTGCACGTGTCATAGTCTTACAGGATGCTCATCTATAGCCATATTAGCCACCAAAATTTTGATGCCACCACATACGACACCTTAAATTTTGTGTATGATTTCTATATTTAGTGAATATTAAATTTGAAAAAGACCAAAAATATACATGTACGTTACACAATATTGTAGTGTGTTGTGATGTTTCGAAAGGGTCTTTCTTGCCTTGCATGCACGCCTTTAAAATATGGAACATGTTCCTCATTTTCCTCTTGTTTTGCAATAAGCATATAAGCATGACCCTAGGAAGCCAATTGATTGACCAAGAACATTGAACTACAAACAAAATTAACTTTAATAAATAAATAAATTTAAATAGGACACTAATGAAGAGTTCATGATAACAAGTGAATTTATCATTACCAAATCATATGGAAGCCCACCAAATAGTAGCCAACCGAATCCACTAGTAAAGACATCCTGTAAACAAAGTATAGATCATTAAATTCTTAATCATTGTTTCTTAAAGATGCATGCACGATGTTATAAATGAAGACATGTCATTGACCAACCTTTAAGTTACTACAAATTGCTTGTGTAAGGGCTGAGTTGATTGTTGTATTTAACACAACAATGTAGTTCATAAAGAAAGTAAAAGCACATGACAGAAAGATCAAAGCCTGTACTATGATTCAATCAAATCAAGTCAAAAACTGTCTCAAATATTGAAGTATCAGTTTGCCTGTAATTTAAAAACATATAAATCACATACTACTAAATCACAACATTGAGGTTATAAAAACTTTGGTGCTATATGAAAGTATTATAAAATTATTTAAACTTTAATGCAATCAAAGTAGGACAAACCAGCTCTAAAGCCATATATATATATATACACTCTCTCTCTCTAAGCTCTAATTGGTATTAACTAGCCTTTAAGACATTCACATATTGCTGACAAACTCATATTTACTGATTTTTAAAATTTAAATTTTGTCTATTTTAAGTATTTGTTATGTTATTATGTAGGTAAGTATCTATTTCGCAGTCAAGAACTACGCATGGAGGAAGAGCGCTATAGCATAGTTCTTGCCATAGCAATAACAGCGAAGTGGGTATCCCACAATAGCGCAAACACTGTTTACGAAATTGCTGGGACCACTATAAAACAATGCGGCATTTTTAGAGATTTGGCAATTGTTTTTCTTCCCATCCAACCTTTTAACTTTTACCATTTGCTTAGTTTGGGCATTTCAGAATAAGGAAAGAAGGAAGGAGAAGAAGACTTCCACTTTTCATTTGCTTAGTTTGGGCATTTTAGAGATTGAGCAATTGCTTTTTACTTTGCCATCCAAACCTTTCTGTATGACAGTTCAAATTTATATCTCTACTCCACTGTCCCTTATAGTACTCTAATCGGAATCAAAGGATTACCTAATTGATTACTATATCAATTAATTTTAGATATCTTACAACAATAACATGATAATCATGTAACCATTTTTTTCACAAACAGATGCAAATTTTTAAAAAAATTTACCTTCTATCATGGAAAAGATCACTCTGCATATCAGGTTACTGACGAGATTTGAATAATCTTGGAACATTGTTGGCGCCAAGCAACGTGTGCATAGCCCCGTATTTATGAACCTCCTAACAACCAAGATTCTGCGATATGCAACCAAATGCTCCACTGACAATCTACAGCTATATCGACAACAATATATTTCAGATATATATTCAACAACCTAATACTTTACTCCGACGAATGCTGTGTTCTTAATGGTAAGGTGAACGAACTCTTTGCTGTAGAATCTATGGCCAACCCTTTGCTCCATGCTCCATCTGTGTTATAGTCGTCAGCGCCCCTCGGACCACATAGTATTCAGGTCTAATGACAAATAATGGCTTAGAGCTTTGGCTCGGCTAGAAAGTGGTAACGGTGGTGGAAATATATGTTGTAAGGAGGTAAAAGACAATAGTTGAGTTTCTAAGACAAATTCTGTATTGTCATCGCTGTCACTATCAAAACCAGATTGGACCTACCTTCGTCTGCCTCAGACTCTTCGAAAAACAAATTATTATAGGTTCAACCATTTGTAGAGAAGACCGAATTCTTATGGGGGGATTCGGTTCTTCCCACCTAATTAGATCTTGCTGCACAACCTATTGAGACTACACGTGAAGTAGAATAACTACTGCCAACATCCACCAACTCAATGCAAAGTTCCATCACTTGTTTAGTCACAATCTTTCTATGGCAATCGGACATAGCTCGCACCTGATCATCATCCTTTAGTCACAATACCTACACCGGATATTTCTCATGGTGTCCAGTGAAATGAGCCGATATCCAATTTTTTAACATGCTTAATTCCAAGCATTTTGATATTGACCGGAATCAAATTTTTAAGCTCTGTCAAAGAATGCAGCCGCCAAGTGTATATAACAACAGAATCACTACATTCAAAATGTGTACCATCATCCTTCATAATATTATTGCATTCGGATAAACAACAAACTATTATACGCCTGTTAGCCATTTTGGAGAATGTTTGTGAGAAAGAAGAGAGAATAGATGAAAATGAAGTTATTGGTAGGATGTGATATATATAGCAATTTTCGCGACAAAGCTACATACAATCTCACACGCAGTAGGTGCACTATACCATTATCTCATTATTTGCTCCAGTGAATGCACAATAATAACGTACACCACTATTGGCTACAATATTAATGACTAATTAATGGCAAAACAATAAATTCCGATGGCTTCTAACATTCTTTGTAAACATATTGTTTGTATGTATACATATCTTTCTATGAAGTTATCTAATATGCAGAACTACTATGTTGTAATCTAGAAGATTTTGAAACACAGAATATCCTTTTCACTGTAATATTAGGTCTAGTATAAATTCGATTCAACATAAGGACCTACAAGTCTAAACCACTTTAGAAGCAGTTTAATATGTACACTAAATGTCTAATGATCAATTTGACCTAAATATTAATATTTGAGCAATAAATACTCATCTATGAAATATGGACATTTCGTTGAGTTATTGTGCCTGTGTGTCGGAATATTTCTAACATGATATTCATCGACATTTGTCCAAAGCGCGTGTCTACTGTATCCAACCGTGTTTAATAAAAATAAAAAATTCTTTTCCAAACGTACTTGACATACCGAATAAATACTATCACGTATCAGCATGTCCAATCTTATTCTTAACATGTATTCTTAAAATGAGTTAGAAATAATATATATTATTATTTATTAAACAAAAAATATTTTAAATATTTATATAATAAAAAAATATTAAAACAGTTAAAAAATTATTTTATATTATAAAATCAATAAAATATCAAAATATCATTGTAATTTATCTAAAAATACTTTATATTTATATATATGTCGTGTCCCGTGTTTTATAAGATTTAAAATTTGTGTGTCTACATGTCATAGTGTCGTGTCCCGTATCCATGTCAGTGTCAATGTATCAATGCCAGGTGTAAGTATATAAGTACAAAACGCAATTAAACAATATGGATGATGGAAGTTCAAATTAGACAATATGAGTGCTTTAACTAACCTGAAATCCAGGGAATAATAAGTAAGGAAATTTCAAGGTTGATTGTAATTCACCTCTGAGTGCAGACCACAGCAGTAAGATTGGTCCACAAAGCACAACTAAAATACACAAAAAAAAAAGTACAGTGATAGTTTAAGCACAATTTGTAGTATATACATAGACTAGGGCTGGAAGTGAGTCAAGCCAGCTCGAGCCTCGTTAACAGCTCGATAAGCTAAGCTCATGAGCTGGTGAGCCAA
This sequence comes from Arachis hypogaea, assembly GCF_003086295.3. NCBI lineage: Eukaryota > Viridiplantae > Streptophyta > Magnoliopsida > Fabales > Fabaceae > Arachis > Arachis hypogaea. The sequence continues at coordinate 870,664 of NC_092049.1, read as the reverse complement.
GCTTGAGCCTGGAATTGAGCTCATAAATTAAATGAGTCGAGCTTGAGCTTGGATAAGCTCAGCTCATTAGCTCGTGAGCTGGCTCGATTATATATATATATATATAACAATCTAATTATTAATATTTATATTTATTTTTACATATAATTTTAATATAGGACATAAATAAAAAATTTATAATTTATTGATAGATAAACAATATATAAAATTGATCTTTTCAAATATTTTTTAAATATATAAATTATAATTTATTGATATAGAATTATAGATTATGTATTTATGTTTCTCTTATTTGAGCCAGCTCGTGACTCAGCCAGCTCGTGAGTTTTGTGAGCCGAGCCGTGAGCCAAGCTCAATTTTCGTGAGCCGAGCTTGAACTGGTCTAGCCGCTCAGCTCGACTCACTTCCAGCCTATACATAGATAGAATAAATGAATACCTAAAGAGAAAATAATAAATCTTGATTTTTACACTACCATTACACCACATAGACCAAAAACATTAAGTCCAGTGATTGCCTATTAAAATAATCATAAAACAAGTCAAATATTCTCACAAGGCTGAAAACAAGATGATTAGGATTCTTACCAACACGAGATACAGAAGTAAGGTATACTGCTTTACACATGTTTTCAATGAAACAATTGAATAGCCATAGGAATCAAATGCAAGGTCTCGAGCTCCAGCAATAAACGCACCAAATATAATCACTCCAACACTAAAAACATGAAATACATCAGTTTGGCAAAGTAGGAATATATATTTATATATATACTAAATTAAAACAATGTCGAATGAATACTAAAACTAAATTAAACTGCTCAGATATGTGGTATGACTTTGACTATGCAAATTGAAATGGTTTTAGTTAAAGTAGCTAGGAATTAAAATGCACAAGATCTTCAGTTGGATTATGCAGATGTCTATAGACATGATGGATTACTGACATGATGCACAAGATCTCCAATTAATTGTATTCTTAGAGTTAACATCGTTAACAAAGATTTAATCACGTTTTAATCTATTCTAATATATTTTAGCCATTTTAATTAGGGGTAGCAATAGATAGGGTACGATGAGAGTAGATTTTTTTTTTAATTGTTTGGTAAAGTGTGATTTTTTACTATTGAATATCTTTTCTCACATGTTTTCTTTTGATTTCACTTGAAAAGTGTAAAGTGAGAGATCACACTTTACCAAACAATTGAGGAAAAAAAATTAAGAGAATCTATTCTAAGATAATCCTACTTGCAAGTTAAATTGTTACTAAAACTCAACCTTATTCTACTTACAGATTGAGAACAAGTCAACCCTACTACGATTAACCTGCGGGTATCCGACCCTACCCTTGAATTTTCATAAATATATAATATTATTATATATATACCTAATGAACGTGCAAATAAAATGTTCAACTCTACATAAAAAAATTTATTTAAATTAATAGCACAAACACAAATAAAATGTTGTGATATAATATTATATTTATATATCCTTAAAATAGAATTGATTTTATATAAATAAAAGTGTCAAATTATTAATTGTTGATCTTTATTCAACAGTAGAGACTTTTTGCACTAAGTGAAAGGGCCTTAGTTTAACACTCATTTATAATATATTTTTATAATATATACATATATAGGATGTGAATTGATCGGCTAGGATTAACACTCAACCCGTATTTTATTCGATTTGCGCTCGAATTTGCTCTGCTAGCGAATCAAGTTGACAACCCTATTTAACCGAATAGAATAAAATTAAATACTCGTAAATAGAATCCATGCTATCATCCCTAATTTCAGTTGTAGTGTCGCAGAAGAAAGAACATAAAAAAATGGAATAAGTTGTTCTTTGCATAAATGATCACATCTTCAAAGTAAAAAATATTTTATTAAACGACACCCTAAACAATAGCAAAAGAGAATTATCCAACATACTATTTAGTGAAAAAACACAAGAGGATTTCCTTACCTTATAATAACAATATTTGAATGTCTCTTTCCACCTATAAAATACTCCATCATCATTGTGAAGGCAATAGTAGTTCGCCTCAGGGTAGTATACATAGGAACATTTATCCACGGACAGCTTCCATCGTCACAACCTTTCACCAATTTGTCCAATTAGTAAAAACATATTTTTTATTATCTATAAAAAAAAATTTTTAATTATAAAATTCTAAGCTAAAATTTGATTCAATGATAAAAAGCTACCAAATAAGCAAATGTATGAATACTTACAACATATAGCAAATAAGGTAATGCAAGAGGAAGTGTTTGAGCTAATGTCCTAGATGGCACAAACATCACTGGATTGTAAGAACTGCTCTTAGATTCCGCAGTTGTGAAAGAAATTATCATCAACGATTTCAAAACATAGAGAATGACAAATGCACACGCCATCTGAAACCAACATGGTGAGATACAAATTATTAGGTGGAAAAAATTATTGAGAGAAAAAAATTGATTAAGAAGAAATGTATAAAGTTTGTTCCATGTCAAATTTAGTCCTTTATTGTGAAAATTTGATATCTTTGCACTAAAATATACTATAAGTAGGCTACTAATATTAAGTGAAATAAACCATAATAGAATTATTAATTTAGTTTAAAAGATAAAAAATTAAATTTGTTATTAGTCAAAAAATTTTTACTATATATCAAATATTGTGTTCATTAGTTTCACTTTATTGTGAAAATTAGCTAGATTATAATACTAATAGTATATCATAGGGTTATTATTATTAATGTATTAACTAAATTTTAATGTTATTATTTATATATTTAAAAATTATTTATTTGGTTTCATAATACATGATATTTTTAAATTTGAATAATTTATTAATTAGTTTGTATTTATTTATTAAAAAAGAATTTGAATAATTTATTAATTAGTTTGTATTTATTTATTAAATAAAGAATATTAACACAATGAATAAAAAATAATTAAAAAATATTGCTTAAAGAATAATAAAGACAAATAAACTCCTAACCAATTTAAATTTAGAGACAACTAGGTCCCTGTCCATTTTTGCACCTGACACGTCAGCAATTTTCGTCGAATTTTCGCCGTGAAACTGACAGAAGGACCGGGTTGGCAGACGGAATACAGGGTCAGGGATCGTAATGGAAGGGGTTTTTGGTTAAGAATCGTCTTGTCATTTTGAGAAATGGACAGGAACCGGGTTGGTACTTTACTCTATGAAACAATGCAATAATATAGGAAAAGGATAATATTCATAGATATAATAACCCATAGTGAATTATAAAAAGCACCTGAGAAAGTGACATTACAGTTGTGAATGGGAACCTATATGAAGACAGGGCTGCTTTATTAAACATGATCAATAGAACTGCATAAAATAAACAAAATCAATAAAGAAAAATAATATTTGCATTATTTTCTTATATTTTTTATGATATAAAGAATTTTTTTTAAGTTGTTTTATTAATCACTTTTAATACTAAATTAAAAGGTATAAAAAAAATATACACAAAAGTGTACAAGAGAATATACAAAAAATAATACAAATAATAAGATTCTTCGTCAATAAAATATGAGTCAATTGCTAACTATTTTTATTTTTTGAATTTTTCAGTGCTTAATTTGTTAAAGTATGAGTCCCTTGTGTCTTTTAATGAGTTTTGAGTCCAATCATATATAATGATCTTCACTCTTATAAAGTGTTGAGACATGAATCAAGTAAGGGGAAAAAAAAAACGAAATGAGTAAAATAGAAATAAGATGGTCTTCTCAAAAGGCATTTCTAACTAATTGTGTTAGTCACAAAAAAAAAAAAAAAAAAAAAACTAATTGTGTGTTGGAGGATTTTGGTTAATTATTGAAAAATTAAAGTATTGGAGTTATAGAAGTAGCATGCTTACACATAAGTTGTGAATGCATTTTTGTATTCGAAAATGTTTGATAAAAAAATAGTTAAATACAATGAGAACTTGTTTTATCTAACATTCATTAATTATTGTTAGAATTAATAAATATTAAATAAGACAAGTTTAAATTATTTTTTTCTAGTATTACTGTTTTGTATTATTTATCTTTTCTATATATTTATTGTCTGAAACTTTGTTCCATACTCTATTTTCTGTTTGGGATTTGAACATTAATTATTGAAAAGGATAGTTAGCTTATTAATTATTACTAAATTTTTGAAATCTCAATTCAAGATAAAATAAAGAAAGATGTAACTACTTTTTTTTATTAATTCGTAATAAAGCAGAAAGAATAATTTAATTTGTAGGATGTTCCTTTCTTAACGTATATACTTTAAAAGATTAGATATTAATGTGGTGGAAATTCAGGTGCAGTCGACTTCATATGAAGTTGATACATGAGAGCCGTTAGATGAAAATTCAGTCAAATCAGTCAAATCATTTAACGGATCTGAGTATCAACTTCACATGAAGTCGATTTCACTTGAGTTTTCACCTATTAATGTACGTAAATATAGAACTATATGCTATAAATGAAAGAAATAGAACCTGAAGAGACCATATAAGATAGTGCAACATAGGCTCCTTTTCTTGTCATAGATGAACTTTTATATGGTATTTCATCAGAAAGTGGCAGCTTAGTGTGCTCCATAGAATCCCTTCAAGTGAATTGTTTTTCTCTTTTTGATTTTTTTCCCCTGAAACTTTAAAGGTCAGAGAAGTGATTACTTTGTAACAAGTCATAGTAATTATGATTATTGGGTTGATGGGATTGCATAGGTTTACTTAAGTTGGGGCTAATTAATGTTAATGGATGACAATATTAGTTCATAAATATTTTATTGTCTTAAATTTGGTTACAAAACACCTAACATCAGCCACTAATTATTTGTAATAGAGGATATAATAACATAAAGTAGTTATTACCTTTACAAATTTGTTAAGAGTCTTGGTTTTCTTGTTTTCTCTCTACTGTGATAACATTAGTGCAGTTTGTTACAGTCTTGTCTTTTTCTTTTTGTTTTCTTGCATTGCAAGCTAATCATGTAAACTCTTTATATTGCTGCTATATATATCTGCAACAATCTCCCTCTCTTGTACACTTAACAATTCACTCTCAAGCCATATGCTATGTTCATTTTTGTCAATTCTCACTTCCTATTATAGCTTTCTCTAGTTGTTGTTTCTTTTCTTTAGTCACAAACTCTATCATTTTGGTTCTGTTATTTGATCAATTGGAATCAGTTAGATAATACACCTATTAATGGTACTTTCGAGTAATGCTACGGTGAAGACTAAACACTATAAGAAAAATGCTAACTACCTTTAGATTTTTTTGTTGGATTTTGCGTCGGAAATTAGCGGCAGTTTTACCGTCAAATTTACCAGTAGCAAAGGCGACAAAGTCGTTAGGTCAAAGCATTATCGGTGAATTTTTATTTCTGACGGCAAATTTGCTGGTTATAATTGGAGGAAAAAATAAAATAATAGGCACGAAAGCAAGAGGCAAATTTACTGACGGATTCTCATTTAGTGGAATGGTGCATTTTGGTGAACTTAAAAACATTACCGTCAGATTAATCCGCTGGTAAATCCGATAGTAAGGGTGCCCTAAATTCAAAATGCATGGTCCTCCTTTCTCAATTTCAAAAAAGCTATTCTCTCTCCACTACTCTCCTCTCTCTTCTCTCTCCCCTACAACTACCTCTGGCAGTCCCTCCGGCCACCCTCTGCCAGTGCCAGCTACCTCCATTCTCCTTCAAATTTTGCGTGGACTCGCCTTGATTCTATTTCATCGCCTGAAACGAAGCTGCTCTCTGTCTTTGGCGTTGGTGTCACTGTCGCCACTGGTCCCTCTGTCGTCGCTGGAACTGCGTCTCTTTTTCCTCCTCTAGGTAGGTTGCCCTAATCCCTCTTCCTATTTTATCCCCATTTTTATTTATTTAAATAGAAAAATCTAACCCCTTTTTGAACCACTACCGCACTGTCATCGCTATTACCACGCCGGAAAGGTATGCATACTCTTATTTTGGCATTGAGATTTGAATAATGGGTTATATTTGATTGGGTTATATTTAATTTGATAATGGATTGATTCAACTCAAATATTAGATAATAAAAAATATTTTAGATGCATTGAGGAAAATTAATAAATTTTTTTATGGAGGTCTCTGAATTAAGGAAAAACTTAGCTGAATTTTCATTAAAATTATTTAAAAATATGTTTGGTTTGCGAAAAATGAAAATTACATTTAGTGGAAGATTCTAATTATAGTAAAAATTTTATCGAAATTTTTAAAAAATTAATCAGGAAGTTAGAAGTTATTTCGGAAGAGGATGATGGACTAGAGAAAAAAGATGATGAGTTCGACTAAGGGTAACCTAAATATATTTTAACTAGCTTGTTATACGTTTATACTTTAATTAGATTGTTATATAATTACAATGCAGGCTAGCTTTAATTCTATTTAATGTGTTTATTTATTAAACTTTAATTAGATTGTTATATAATTACATTGCTCGCTAGCCATATGACTGTTTTTATTCTTATTTCAGGTAGATATAACAACAAATAGAAGTGTTGTGAGTCAATCTTATAGTCGAGGTAGAGAGAGGGTGAATAGTAGCACCCATGGAACTTCTCAGTTATTGCCTCTATCTTAGTTATTCCTAAAACATCATATGCACTGGGTGCATAGAATCAGCCCTTCATCATGGTTTCTAATCCTAATCACGTGGATCCTACTTGAGTTATTATTATCAATTTTTTATATTGGGTAATTGTAGTTTTTATTATTCTTGTAATTTATTATAATGCATTATGTTTCTATTTTCTAAGTGTTTAATGAAATACCTCACTTAACTATAGAATATATTTTACTGGTAAATACCTTGTATTGTAAAAAATATATAAATATGTGTAATCTAAATATGAATCACCCTAATATTTTACTATATTTTTAAAAATCAAATTTTCTATTTTAAATTATCCCAAAACAAATGGGGTTAAATTAGATTGATCTGACAATTAATTAATTAGTATCTATAATTTTACAAATTTTTATATGATAAATTAATAAAATATGACGTTTAAAGGATAAATTTAATAAATATTATGTATAATTATATCAAAATAAACCATTTTAAATGTAAAATATTAATTAAAATATGAAAAATATAATATTTTAATATTTATTATTAATTTCATAAATATGTATTTTAGTTAGAGTAAAGTGTCAATTACATCCTAAAAATTTTGACTTCAAGCTAATTAGCTCTTTAAAAATAATTAGATTTTCCACGATAATAAATGGTGGACATGTAATTTATTGAAAAAAAAAGGTGGACATATATGTCCTTTCGTCAATAGATAGTGTGAAACGAAATGGAGTTGTTCATATATTTCGTTATCTACAGTGATGTGTTTCGTTATTGCTATATGAACATGAAAACAATATAATTTTGGATAATAAAACATTCATTATTTTTTGAGTTTTTATATATTCTTTATCAACTGCTCTTTATTTATTATGAATCCTACTAAAACATGTAAAATTTCACTCTAAAAATGGTTATTTATATGATAATCTTTCATAAATAGACACATTACAATAGTTAGCGTCTTAGTGGTACATATAAGCATTATCTTTAAGTTTTACGTAATGAATTAATAGAATAACATAACATAACGTATTTATCGTTTATTATCTTAGAGGATTATGTTACTATTTTTTTTTTAAATACTAATTAGTCCGAAATCAAAATCTATGGACATAATTCTCACTTTACTATTTTAGTTAGTTATTTAACACCGTAAACTACCGTTTCGTAAAGTACGGGTGATAAGACTATGATGGGGCATACGTTAAGATTTCATGATATCATGTTTTAGCATTTGATAAATTTAAAACAGGAAAAGAAATTTACATGAAGCAAAATATTAAAAGAAAAGTATAGGAAAAATTAAATTTTCTGTGTTTTTCTTTCGTTTTAAATAATGACTTTTTTTTATTTACTCTAGAGAGGTAAGTTATAAAATGCATAAACAGAGGGAAGCAGTCACGGCGGACCAGCAGACCGCCGCTAGCTTGTGCGGCGGTTGGCGAGCTCGGGATGAGCTGCCGCTGTTCGATAATGGACGAGGTTAATTGATTGTATCTTCATATGGTAGATTCATTCTGGGTTCAAGCTTTTGGGTTTGGTTTTCATTTTCTCTCTTAAGTCTAATTCAAGGTTACTTTTTATTTACATGAATAATGAATAAGACCAAAAAAATTATAGTTCAGAATAAGAAAGAAAATTACCTGTCAAAGCTTCAAAACTAGCTAAGAGCTCTGAACTCTCCTTACTTGCGATGATGATATGATGGCTTTTTAATTTTTCTTTTTATTTTGTGATGTTGGTTACTTTCATTATATTATGAAATGCTTGATACCTATTTATACTAGCTTATAGAATTAATAATGCAATACTTGATTATAAAATAATTTAAGTGATGAAGTTTGATACAGGGTAGGGGATTAATTAGTCGAATATATAAATTTATTCAATAGTAAAAACTCAAGTACAGTCGACTTCACGTGCAGTTGATAGCTGAGAGTCATTGGATGAAAATTTAGTCAAATCAGTCAAATCATCTAATGACTCTCAGTTATCAACTTCACATGAAGTCGACTGCACCTGAGTTGAGTGGAAACTCAAGTGCAGTCGACTTCACGTGAAGTTGATCAACTCAGGTGCAATCGACTTCATGTGAAGTTGATAACTGAGAGTCGTTAGATGAAAATTTAGTCAAATCAGTCAAATCATCTAACGACTCTCAGTTATCAACTTTACGTGAAGTCGATCAACTCAGGTGCAATCGACTTCATGTGAAGTTGATAACTGAGAGTCGTTAGATGAAAATTTAGTCAAATCAGTCAAATCATCTAACGACTCTCAGTTATCAACTTTACGTGAAGTCGACTGCACCTGAGTTGAGTGGAAACTCAAGTGCAGTCGACTTCACGTGAAGTTGATCAACTCAGGTGCAATCGACTTCATGTGAAGTTGATAACTGAGAGTCGTTAGATGATTTGACTGATTTGACTAAATTTTCATCTAACGACTCTTAGTTATCAACTTCACGTGAAGTCGACTGCACCTGAGTTGAGTGAAAACTCAAGTACAGTCGGCTTCACGTGAAGTTGATAAACTCAGGTGCAATCGACTTCATGTGAAGTTGATAACTGAGAGTCACTAGATGAAAATTTAGTCAAATCAGTCAAATCATCTAACGACTTTTAGTTATCAACTTCACGTGAAGTCGATTGCAACTGAGTTTCCACCTTATTGAATTGGCTTAATTTGTGAGTTGGCGAGACCGATTTGAATTTGATAGGCACTAAGCTAATAAAATATTAAATGGCTGCACTATTGTTGATGATGAGAAGAATGCCCGAAAGAAACAAAACGAAGAAAAGCACTAGTTGGTCACATCAGCATCAAGAAGAGAAGGAAGAAGCTATAATAGTGGGTTTTATTTTCATATTATTGTATTTCACATCTAATAGTATATTCCACATACATATGCATGGTGGCAACAAATATATAATAATGGAGCAACTTTCAAAAGAAAAGATATCTAAATGAATCGTGAGGAATAAAGTAACATAACAAAATAATTAATGTGGGTAAAATAATGTATAAATAAAGAACTTTCTGTTTGATTGTGATAATATAATAATTAGCTGCTATCCACTGAAAGTGATCAATAATGAAATAAGGGAAAGCTAATCTGTAAGCAGTAGCACAGAGGAGTCCTTTAACGATTAACACTATGAAAGTAGAAACAACCTTTTATTCTTTGGAGGGTGAAGTGGAAGACGTGGCTTATGGAACCCATTATGAAATCCCCGTACACTAAATGAATCAACTTTAGTCAAAATTATAATAATAACATATGTCTATATATGTAGATATATAATCATAAAAGTGACTAACTTAGGGTTATGTGTCGTTTTTTCTATGAGCTATATATTATATATAAGTGGGTAGTGGACGTATAAGTATTAATGTTGGATTACAAGTTTTATTATTAGTTAATGAAGTAAATCAATTCTGTTGGGTAGGCAACAAAAAATGTAATCAATGTAAGTAACAGATTATATTATAGGTTCATTAAACCTGAAAAAAATATATTATCCATCTTTACTCTTAATTACACTTTTCTCCTTTCTCATTACCTTATTTTCACCACAGTTACTCCACTCCTCCCTCTCCTATTATGCTGTCAATATCGCCGGCAATGCTGGACCTTACCGCCGCAATAAAAAAATATCTATGTACAATAAAAAAAAACATCCATCGAACTTAAAAAAATATTCATGTACAATAAAAACGAAATATCCATATACAATAAAAAGAAACATACGTGGCCAATGAGTAATAGCTCAAATGGCATAAACTCTCCATACTCAATTAAGAGGTTGCGGGTTTGAGTCTTCTATCTTTTCAAATTTTTTACCAATGAGTAATAGCTCAAATGGCATAGTCTCCACATACTCAATTAAGAGGTTGCGGGTTCGAGTCTCCTATCTTTGGTAAAAAAAAAAAAAGAAACATACGTGATGTACAATAAAAAACAACATTTATCGAACTTAAAAGAAACGTCCATGTACAATAAAAATTAAACATCCATGTACAATAAAAAGAAATATCCGTAAGGTTGTGCGACGCGATGCATGGAGAACAAAGTTGGGCTACCTGCAGCGGTGCAATGGAGGCGTGACGAGATTGGGCTGCGGGCGGCGGTTAGGGAGGTGCGACGAAGCATGGATGTGTGCGACGGTTGTGGACACATGAGGGAGCCGGAACGCGTACGGTATTTCGCGAGAGTCCGGCAGGAGATTGTGAGGAGCAGAGGTAGGGTACGATGCGGGTATGGGGGAAGGGTTTGTGGGTTGGTCACGAGGAAGGGGGGAAACGTTATTATGGGGCGGGTATTTTGCTAATCCTTATTCCGTTAATGGCATAATGTGTTGGCAACATACATATTAACTTGTTACATTGGCCGTTAAAATAGGCCAAATTAATCGGATCAGTCCGTTTATCTATTTAAATGGATGGATTTTGTCTCTAAAATTAAGTCCGTCTAAATTTCAGGTTAAATGGGCTGAGTCTGATTAACCTGAAAAAATTGACGGATTAAACGGGTTAGTTCCAGGCTAAACGGGTGGCCTGTTTATTTTTTTTACATTTTTAAAAAAAATAGCACTTGTAGCCAATATTTCTCTCGATCCGACCTGAAAATCTAACCCATCAATTTAAAAAAAAAATACTATTTGTTTATGGTTTTTGACCTAAAAGTGATTTTTTTTTGTCAAAATATTTTTCAAAAAATAAAATAAAATGATAAATGGACCAACCCGTTTAACCCATCAAACTGACTATAAATGGTCTAGATTAAAAAAGTTATAGCTCGCGAATGAAGCAGGCTTAAACGGGCCAAATCTAAATGGGCCGGACTAGCCCGTTTGACAGTTCTACTAGTCAATCTGGCTTGGCAAATGTCAGGTAAAAAGGACCAACAGTTCACTAAAATGGTAAATTTAGTTTTGGCTTAATTTAAACATTTTAAATTGAAAGTTATAAAATGAGTTGAAGAGAAAAGTTGAAGCAAAGAATCGCATTTTTTTATAATTTATAAAATTGAATATACAGAACTCATGAAATAGAAAATTATTTTATTTTTTTTGTCTCGTTTTAAAGTAGCAGAACAAAAAATGATAATATAATAGATATATAGAGAATGAGTGACATCACGATATATTTTGTTTCGACCACGAAGTATAATGTGACTTATGTTCAGTTTTTACTAAAAATTATGATAGAATTTTTACTATAATCAATATTGATTATAAATGCCAATTTCAAAAGACTTACACTCTGTCATTTATCTAAGCTAACTCAAAATTAGTAACTTTTAAGTACTAACCCAACTTAAGCAAGAGAAATTAAGTGCACTCTAATTTCAATATATTTTTGAAAAATAAATATTCAAATAAAAGTATAAAATGATTTGTGTGTGATCAATTTCTTTTACTTTTTGTATGTCTTAGTATAAACTTAATTATAGACAATATAGTTATTGAAACATACTCAAATAATAAGTAATAAAGCTATATCATTAAAGGTTGTGTTTTTGGTTGCGTTTTTTCTTGAATGATTCCTTCATATATAATAGTTTAATCTCTTCTTCAATAAAAGAATCATTTTCTTATTTATTAAAGTAGCGATTGCACGCCAATGAGTAATAACTTAAATGGTATAGTCTCCCCGTACTCAATTAAGAGGTTGCGGGTTCGAGTCTCATATCTTTGATAAAAAAGAAAAAAAAAAAATAGCGATTGCACCTTTCAATGTTATAGCTATAGCTATTGGCTTGATTGAGATTCATTTCCTTGTTTACCTTGATAGTAATGTGCAAACAACTTTTCAAACACAACTTAATATGATCTTTAATGATATTATTTCTATTATTGCTGTTTTTTACAATTTAAATTTGCTTGTTTGGTCATCTTTGATTTTTTTTTTTCTACAATGCTCATTATAACAAATTAGTTAGAATAAAAAATTATCAATTATTTTTGTCATCACAAAAATTAATGTCCACATCTTAATTCAACAATTCCACATCTTAATTCACCAAGCTTGAACAACATAGTATACAATGTAGGAACACTCTACTGTACAGATTAGGGTTGTATAGAAAAAGAATTAAATTCTTTTTATAATTATTTTTTATTATTTTATTAATATTCAAAATATGAATTCCAATATTTTTAATCTCTCTTTCATCACATAAAAGAAAAAATCTGTAAATTTACATCTTTACCTTATAATTCACCTACAATGTATACACAATGCAAGAGTTGAGTTTTAGACCATCCTTTTAAGCATATTCAATGGTGGATAGAAAGTGTATTCATACTTTCTTCTAGGTAGTGCAATATAATATTTTTTTTAGTTTACCTAAACTTCAAAAAAATGTGGTTAAAAATAATTTTAACCGTATTATAAAAGTTTAGCTAAACTAAAAAAAAAAGGTTATAGTCCAAGGGTACACCATTGAATTTCCTAGCCCATGGTATTGCAAGCACAACCCCTTCTCATTGTAGGATTTGGCATTGGATTTGTCCCTTCATTAGTCCATTTTATATAATCCATAGATTTAATTTCGAGATATTGTATAATCAAGGATTGACTTCAAGGACGTACAATATCAGGACTTGATGAGCAGCAAACGAAATAGTTATTCACACCACTTTTTCTCCTCTGCAAATTCTGGGAAAAAAAAAGAAAAATAAAAAAAATGAAAGAATTAATTAGAAAAAGAATTCTAATATTTTTATGAGAAACAAATCTTATTAACTTTCATTGAAATATAATAGGTAACGAAGGAAAAGATCGTTGAGTAGCTTTCATTTAAAAAAAATTATAAATAATTTATTGAGTAAAATATTATTTTTGTTCTTAATATTTGGACAAATTTTAAAATTGTACCTAATTTTTTAAACGTCTTATTTAAATTTATAATATTTTAAAATTATTACAATATTATTTTATCGTCAATTTTTTTAATAATTCTATAATCAAGATGCATTGGTGGGATGTTACAATCCACTGTGAAAGACTAATTTCATATTACTGTTAATAAAAAAATAAAAAATTAAATAAATAAAAGAAAAATTATACTAGCATATGACAGAACGAAATGTAATTAGAATTTTGTATTACTAGTATTATTTTTCTTTCATTTATTTATTTATTTTTTTACTAATGGTATAATATGAGATTAGTTTATCATATATAGTATAGATTATAATATCCACGTATGTATCTCTATTACATAACTGTTAACAAAGTTAATGGTAACATAATATTGTAACCATTTTAAAATGTTAAAAATTTAAATATGACGTTTAAAATGTTAGGTGCAATTTTAATATTTAAATTAAATGTTGGGGACAAAAATGATAATTTATTTATAATTTATTATTGCAATAATTTAATGTAAAATATTAAAAAAAATTTGTTACTCTATAACTTTAAAAAAAAAAAAACAATTCCCAAAACTAATATTTGAACTCTAAATATTATTGTATAGTTTGTTAGAATTTTTTTATATATTTAATAATTTACTAAATTAGCCAAAAAACCATAATTCAAATGGCATGGCATATATCTTTCTCCTACTTAGAAATCTCGAATTTGAGTTTTACTTGATGTAACTTGATCAAAAAAAATATATTAAACTAAATATTCAAGTTTCTTTTCTTAATATGTGATATTATTTAAATTTTTATTATCATAAATGCTATATTATAAAGGTGGTCAAACATTATTTTAAATCCCAAAATTTGGACTAAATCTTAATCTCGTTTCTAATTTTTGAAATGTCATATTTTGTCACAAACTTTTTATTTTGTTTTACTTGTCTTTTATTGTTATTTTTCTCTTTCTGTTATTTTTTTATTACTTTCACTACCAAATTACTAGAAGCACCACTATAACTAGGCGTGTTGCCCCAATAATGTAGAAGATGAGAGTGGAGAAAATGATCAGAATATTTTTGGAAGAAAGAATTTTGATTTTGATCAAACTTTTAAAATTAGACGAAATAAGACACTTCCAACAAAAATAGAACATTTCAATTTTTAGGAACGAAATTAAAATTGAACCAAAATACTATGGACTAAAACAACATTTTACCTTATTTAAAATTTTAATATGTTCAAGTTTTATTTATATACTATTTTATTAGTTTCTCTAACATTACACTACTCAAATTATACACTTATTTGCTAAATTAAATGGTATAATTAATACCGATGCCTTGAACAAGTGATGCTAAATATGTATTGAACAACTAATGCAAATATGAAATTATATTTTAATATTAGGACAAGCATATATAAATTAAAGAGGTATACGTAATAGAAAGATTAAAATTAAGCTTGAATCAATTTATTTTTTCGTTTGGTTGCATATTATATGAATTTAGAAAATTATAAACTCCTATGTCCAAATCCAATATAAATAGATACGTGTTGTAACATATCTTGCCAAAAAAAAAAAATCACAAACATCATTTAGCCATCCAGCAAGGAGTGCATCGCTTCTAAATTAATGAATGATTATAAGTTATATTTGCATATAATGATTCTAAAGAAAAAAATTTCTGCAATATATATACTTTAAGCCATACACTTTAAATCCTTGAAAAAAAATTGTATACAAAGAAAAAAAAAAGAAGTTTTACAATATATATTGCATTATAACTCCAGCAAACATTAAAGAATTTTATAAAGTTTAAAGACATAAAGAAATCTTAGGCTTCTCTTGCATGTTTATTGAATATATACTATTTTTTTCTTTTCTGCAAGTTTATATACTAGTTATTCTATAAGCATTTCATGATAACTAAAAATTTTTAAGAGTAAAATTATAAAAAAATAATTTATTTAAAATAAAAGTAATATGATTAAGTATAATTTACTTAGATGTGATTAAAAAATAATTGAATACTATGTATAGTAAAAAATTGAAATTATTGAAGGATAAAATTAAAATTTATTTATATGTATCATTTTTGCTCCAATGTTTTCGTCCTATTTAAGTCTCTAACGTTTCAAAATCGTCTCAATTTTGTCCCTCCGTCAAGGATCCCTAACGGTAGGACAACATTGAGTCAGTTTTGAAACGTTAGGGACTTAAATAAGATGATTGAAACGTTAGGGACAACTTTGAAACTTACCCCAAACTTTGGAGACAAAAACGATACTTTACTCTTTTTTTTTTTATTTGAACAATATTACATGACCAGCAAATATTATCATTTTTAGCCGGTATTTAGTTAATAATAATTTACACAAATATTTACAAACGTTTTACCCAATAAACATATAATTTGTACATAAATTTACTAGAATTTTACACACATAAATTAATACAAGTTGTATTCGTATTTTTAGAGTTTGTATATATAAATTAATAAAATTTATTTGTTAAAGATAATTTAGCATTTGTGCTGACAAAATAATAATAAAAAAATACTAAAAATTGAGTTTCTGTTTTTACTTTTAGTTTTTGGGTGCATGTATCCCACGTGCAATGATTAACCCATAGGTTCATTAGAAAATCAAAGACTTTACCTAACAATGATCCATGTGTGTTTTGATTAGGGGGTATGGACCAAAGGTAGGTGAAGCACTGAAACAAAATTAAAGAGGATTATTGTGAGAGTACTTACAGTAGGAGGAGGAGGAAGAGGAGGATCTTCACTAGCAAGAAGAGCACGTGCACGATAGGGATGGAAGTGATGATTTGTTTCATTCCCAAGGCTTAAACGCCTCACTTCACTCAAATCTGTCTTTTGATTCTTCTTCTTTTCACGAACTTGACCAAACACCATTGAATAATCTGTAGGCGCTCCTACTGCCTTCTTCTCCCATGCTCCAAACTTCGGCACCGTTGCCTTTACTGCTTTCTTCTGCAACATAATTAAAAAAATCAATACATAGTTTTTTCATACTCAATTAAGAGGTTGCGGGTTCAAGTCTCTATCTAAAAAAAAAAAAAAACTCTGTTTTATGATGCCCTGAACGTGTATTGGTTAACACCCCCAATCATCAACCAACACACATTAACTAATACACGTTCTAGGGTTTCAAATTAGGCATATTCTACAACGATAAATTAAATCATCAACCAACACACACATAATCAATCTGATCCAAGATAGCAAGAAAATTAATAGGCTAGAAGCATTTATTGGATCGGATTTTATCCAATTTCTGTTATGCTATGCAGATTTAGGAACTTACCTCTCGTCTCTCCATGGCTAGATCATCAAAAGTTAAGGTTCAAATATGGAATGGAAAGCTTCAATTAAGATTCTTCCAATAGAAGAGGATGAATGATGGAAAACTAGGAAGACAACTGAAAATTTATGTTTTGTGATTAGTGTTCAAGATGTCCTAGCCTCAACGAAGGGTTAATAGGATTCATATATTTATTCTTGACATGTCTTGATAAAAGTAAAAATAGGAGAAAAACCATATTTTCCTCCCTTTAACTTACTTTTGTTATGAACTGTTAAAACCATATCCAAAGTTAGTTTAGATGCGCACAATATAGATGGTAAACAGAAATGTTAGGTTCACAACCACTTGGTGTACACTAATAATACACAATTAAGGTTTTTTTGTAAATTTAATCCAAAACTCCCACAAAATACAAGTATTTGCAAGGCTCAACATAAGTAGAGAATAGAAAGAAAAATAAATAAAATAGAAATATTGGGTGACCAAACTTTTTTTTTTTTACCAAGTGAACTAAATTAGACGATAACCAATAGTCCAAAACCTTCGGAAAGCCTTCTTAACGTTAATACCAAAAAAATTCGTAAATCCTTGTTTTCTTAACATTCATAACAAAAACTTTAATAAACATTTTTTATAAGGTGGAAACTCAGGTGAAGTCGACTTCACGTGAAGTTGATACCTGAGAGCTGTTAGATGATTTGACTGATTTGACTAAATTTTCATCCAACGACTCTCAGGTATCAACTTCACGTGAAATCAACTTCACCTGAGTTTTCACCTTTTCATAATCCTGTTGTTTTAATCTCTTCAAATTTCAACTCATTATCTCCATAATTTTGTCACTTATGTTCTCTTGAATTAAAATCCTTAAATCCGTTACTCGATCAATTTTGAAGTCATTACTCAATCTCATTTATCTTTGAATTTCTTCTTTAATAAGGATGATTGTAGTTCAAATTAAATAAATCAAGGGCAAATGGTTCTTTTCTTTCCAACAACTCAAATAGAACAAGTTTGGATTTTGGCTAAATTTGATTTATTATAGTTTTAGATGCTTTTTTATGCATGATTTTAGAGATAATCTATTTATTTTTTGTATTTATTAAAACATAATTCAGAATTTTTTATTTAAATTGGAAGTAATGAACATCACCATGTCATGAAGGAAGCATATACCAGTTTTGTATTTAATCTTTGAAATTCTATAACCTGCTTAGACGTTGCATAATGTTGGTTCTTCAATATAGAAAATTTCGTCATGTCAACTGTGCCAATCAATAGCATTAATGTTATTAACTAGCACAAGTTAGGGACATTGTCCTCAGGACTTTAACTATAGAGAAATGGTAGGAGGCAGCAATTTTTGGGATTTATAGCCATTAAATAATCATCAATGAGATTTTTAATGGTATGAAATTAGTGTGAGATTTCATCCAATGGCTCACTCTTCTTTGATGGTTACATGCTGGACAGAATTTGATAAAGTTACTGGCCCTAGACTTTTTCTTAACTATATCCTGAGGAGAATTTGTTCGGAAATGAATTATCTCCAGTTTTTTTAATACTTGAGAAAATGAAGTGTGATTTTTTATCATTAATTTTATAAGTGAGACCAAAATTAAATATAAGAGAGAGAACAATAAAAGATGAAAAATCACAATTAACATCATCCATTTTTTTTTTCACTAGAGATCCATTCCGAAATTTGTCCTGATTGGGTAACACTCATTATCTTTCTTGAAGAATACTCGTGTACCAATACGCATTGTTAAGAGGACAACTCTTATGTCTTGACCACCGTTAAAAAAATGACAAAATATTATGCATTACATATTATAAAAAAATGACAAGATATTATAAACTGTGATTCTTGAATTTTTGCGAAATTCAATTGTAAAATATTCGAAAATCACTTTTTTCGTAAAAACCGGGTTGTTACAGCATTTTCATGCACGGCGAAGTTATTAATGGTTGTATTCCAAGTAATTATATCCTTCTTATGCAGGTGATTAAACACATTAACTACTTTCTCTCTAACCTCACATTTTGTATACATATCAATTAAGGCATTTCCAATAAACAGGTTCCTTTATAACTAATTCTTTATGGTAATTCTAGGTAACCAATAACTTTGTTGAACAATATGAACAACCACTACAACTACTAATCAAATCAAAATACACTATATCTCTAAATTATCCACCTAAATCTTAATATTAGAATAACCATTCGCACACCTAGTGAAATGAACATCCGATATATCCATTATTCACATTATTTAGTATTTTCATTATCTACCTATACTTTTCCATTCTTTATGCATACACATGCACCTATGGATGGAAAAAAAATCCGAACTCGTGGATACCCACAGAGTTTATGGGAATAAATCCTTTCAATTGTTAAAAAAAATTGAGAGTGTAAAGTGTTATCTCTAACCCTTCATTGTTCTCTCTTTTATATTTATTCTTGGTCCCACTTATAAAATTAATGGTGAGACATACTTTACTCCCTCAATTGTTAAAAAACATTGAGAGGATCCATTTCCTAGAGTTTACCCGTGACGGAAAGAAAAATGAGGATTCACAAAATTCTCACGGGACAAGAGGACTCTCCTCGTGAATAAACAGAAACAGAGACGAGAATTGAGGTACCCATTTTATGGGAACCCGCAAAATCTCCACTAAAGTAGAATTACTTATATAATCCTCTTTTATACACGGATCATTTTAGTATGACTATGTTATGGTGACTACTATGACTATAATGTTTTAAAAAGTGTGACTGAAATTAAATAATACTTTTTTATTGTTAACAATGTTTTTTAAAGTAATACTTAAAAAAAGTATTACCAAAATATAAAAAAAAAATATAATTTTAATTTTAACAACACTTGTATAGTCACCAGCCACCATAGTATAGTTATACTAGAATTCGTCTCTCTCTCTCTCTCTCTCTCTCTCTCTCTCTCTCTCTCTCTCTCTCTCTCTCTCTCTCTCTCTCTCTCTAGATGTACGATATTCTTTTATCTATACATTTTCTCTCTTCAACCACACTCTAGCCCTCCCCCCTCTTCATCGGCGATACCAACTACGTCATCGCCGACTTCAACCACACTGTCACCATCTTCTGTCGCTGAAGTCTAAACTTTTAGTCGTTCTTGTGTGTCACTGTCGCTGGAGGTCTCCTGTCGCGGAAGGTCTCCCGTTACCGTCGTTAAACCTCTCCTGTGGCAGTCATCGAATCTCTCCTGTCTCCCTCACGTTGCTAAACATGTTATCTCCGGCAAACACTTCCAAGTTCATCTTTTTCTTCTCCTGAAACTATTACTGTACATTGTGTTGTTATTATGTTGCTATTAATGTGAAACTGTTAGTTTCTGAATGTTGTTGGTAGTTATTTTTTTTATCCTATGTTAATAAATTTTATAATTTTATTTTCTAAGTGTACCGAAACTAGAAATGGCAAACATCAATTGAAGCTTATCATATACTATATTCATTATTAAAGTCATCATCCTCAACTTTTAATTATAGTTGAAAAACCGAACCAATTTAGACAATTGGACCGAAAAATTGACGACCCAGTATCTAACCGGTCTAGGTAGTGCATTGGACCAAACAAAAATAAAACTAGTAAAAATCGATTTGACTCGGATGAATTTTGCGAAAACCAGTGAATCGACTCAAAAACCCGGACCAATTTAGATTTTCTTTTTAAAAGAATCCTGCCCTAAATCACGTCGTTTGACATTTTTAATCAAAAAAAGAATAAAATATTATTTGTACTCATGAAAGCTCTAAACGCTCGTGTACCCATGAAATAAGAAAATTAAGGGTATATAGTTTTATAAAATATATAAACCCTAAAAAATTACCTAAAACCTCCAAATTACCTCTCTCTCTCTCTCTCTCTCTCTCTCTCTCTCTCTCTCTCTCTCTCTCTCTCTCTCTCTCTCTCACAAAGACCAATCTATTATCGCTAGATCAACCCTTATCGCAACCAACTCCAATTCACTTTTGCGGCGTCTAACAAAAGATGAAGGAACCCATCTGGACATCGTAATAGGAGAGAGAGGAGTCGAACCACCTCGGGTGGGACGCGACTACAGTGAAGTATTGAACCCACCTTGGCGCCACACGAAGGCAATGAGGAATCGAATCCACCTTGACTCTGAAATTATTGGTAAAGCTTTTTCTTTTTTTGAAATTGTTTCGGTTGCGGTGGATTTGGGATTTTATTTTTTCTTTCATGTGCTATGATTGAAGAATAGAAAAAGAAGATGAGTTGGCAGAGGGTGTTAAAGTCTGTGCAGACACTTGCTGGTGATGGTAGAATTGTGCATCTGTAGTTGAATATGAAGAGGGAGAAGGGATTAATAATAGTGGAAAGATAGAATTGTAGAACTGAAAAAGTGGTGGTGATAACGACATCGCAATTAATGTTAAAGTGAGTGGTTAAGATTATGAGAAGCTATGGTATGGGTGGTTAAAATTGACAACAACAATAAAAATGGTAGTTATTAAAAAAAAAGGGACAATAGATTAATAGATTGATGTTAAAGAATAATTTAAAATTTTTAAATAAATTTTTAGGATTTAAATAATTTTATCGTATGATGTTAGTCTTTTATGGGTACAACTTCAATTTTATTATTTCATAGTTATTGTTACGTGGATAATCTGAAATTGGTGGATTGGGCTCAAATGGAAGGCCCAAACGTTCGAGGAGGATGGTCTCCGACTCGCATTGCGTCCGAGAGCCGCCGTCCGAGTTGTATATGTTTGAGAGAATGTGGGTGGTACTTGCAAAGACACTCCAATGTCTAAGTCAGCAAGAGTTTAAGCAGATTTAGAGAATCTTGAAACTTCTGTTTACCTGTGTGTGTATCAGTGTATTTACAGGGGATGATCCTATAACAACTGTTGGTATAGTTCTACTTCTAAAGGTGGATAACCGTCTCCTTATCTTAGAGTTGTTGATATCTCTTCTAAAAGTGGATGAGAGATTTTAGAGAATAGTTACTTATTTGAATCTACTAGCTCATGTTAAATCTGACCTATTTGAAGAGGTCGAACAAGTGATAAAGACCAAACCTTTGATTTGAGCCTTTTCACATAGTTAGACTGACCATAGCTTTCGGACAGGATATGAACAGTTATATTGTCGACGTTTAAAATTTTCTTCATAGATTGTACAAATAATAGTTTATTGTTGAAAAAAACAGAAAAGAAAAGAAAAACCCTGGTTCTGAAGTTACCTACCCTCACCCCCACTCTAATTCTCTCTCACTCTCACAAGCGGCACACCACCCTAGCTCTGAAGCTACCCACCCCAGCCCCATCTCTCTCTCTCTCTCTCTCTCTCTCTCAGTTCACCGTCACCACCGCACGCTCGCCGCCGGATGCTCGCGTCTCGCCGCGCCTCCCTCCGTCAGTGAGTGCTCGAGCTGTGCGTGTTTGTTGCTGCTCGTCGTCCGTGGTTGTTGCTGCCTGCACTGCAGCGCCCGTGGTTGTCTCTGCTCGATTCTGCCTCTCAGTCTCACTGGAGTCTCGTCTCAGTCACATTGCTGGCATCTCGTCGTTCGTCTGCCGCGTCGCCGGCGTCTCAACGTCTCGCGGCCTTCCCTGGGCTCCTCTTCGCCGGCGGCAGAAGCAACTCGTGGGGTTGTCGCTTGCTTCGTCACCTTCCTTGGGGTCGTCGTTGCTCGTCGTCTTCTGTTTTCGGATTCTCGCCGTCGCTGAGTCGCCGTGGACAGTGGAACGTTGGTGAGTCCCTGCATCATCGCTTACCCTGTTCTCTCTTTTCCAGATTTCCCCGTCTCCTGTATTTTTCCATGTCGCTGAATTGCTAATCAATTAATTTGCCTTGTTGCTGATCTAAATGTTGCTGTAAATCGTGACTGAACTAGGATTTGTTGAATTTGTTGCTGAAAGAGCTAATATTTTGTTGTTGATGAAAATCATCAGGGTTGAATTTGTTGCTGACTTTCCCAAATAATCACTTAGCCAATTTTTTTTGGCTGTAAATCATCTTTGGAGTTAAATTTTTTGTTGTTGAAAATTATCAATGAGCTGAATTTGTTGCCGTAAGAATAGATTTGATTCTTACATAGGCAGTATTGATTTGGTATAATTAGTTGAATTTAGTTTTTGAGTTTGTTAATCATTATTTTATTGATTTATATTTCTGTGTTGTTTTTTCCTCAGAATTTTTATACTTGATTGTTATTAATGTGTTTGTGAAGACATGCTTTTGAATTTTTAATTTTAAGCTTCTTTTTTTTTTTTGTAATTTTATATTTATATTTAGTTGTGACTGGGTCAACCAGTTCAACTAATAATTCACTGGTTGACCCAGTTGTGTGATTGGGTCGATTCCCAATTCGGTTTTGATAACTATGCTTTTAATTATTGATGATGATTGAGGTTGCTAATCCCATCAACAACCATGCATATATAAGGTCATTTTCCGAAGCAGGCAGCACTTTTTACCTGAATGTGTTGCTTGATATTTAAGAGTTTAGGTGATTAGGTGAAATGTAAAATGAACGAAAGGGATCCACATGCTGTTTTTAGTTTATGCATGTAAGAATGAGGGTAAAGTTGGTCTGAATGATTGAATTAGGAGTGAGTGCCCTGTTTTGTAGTTTATTTATTCTTTGTGCCCTGTATGAGTGAGCATGGGATATGGAATTCGCCCATTTTAAACCAAGCTATGATCGTTGACCAAGATTTGTTATGTTGTTTTGTTGGAAACTTTTCTTTTTCGTTTTATTTTAATTTGTATGTTAGAGATTTAATGTCTATGTTATTATGTTGAATGTTGTTTTGCCACCAATATGTTTCACTGTTTAACTGCTTGTGGCTTGAAGTTTGAACATGACTATGTGTTTTGTTAGAGCAGTTCCAACTCCACAATACTGTCACACGGTTCTTCTTCTCCAACTGTGGCCGCAAAAGCCTTCGTGTTAAAATCTCCGTTCTCAGCAACCACTTCTACAACATACATGCTCTCACTTATACGCTTCAACTTCACAACTCTGTCGATAAACCCTTGTGCCCGCATGGTTGGAGAGTTCTTCTATCGTTTCCCCTGATTCTACTCCGATACCTCGATGTGAACCCTTCAAGGTTCGTTCGAATTCATATCTCCATTAGTCTGTGCTTGTTATTATTTTATTTTCTTGTACCGGGCTGTTCTGTATTTCCTTGGTGGTGAGAGTTGGGTTCTGATGGGTGTATGTTGATGTCGTTAACATGTTTAAATGGATGTATTTTTCTCCGAAGCAAACTGCACCCCGGACAGCGATGTTTATCGAGGTTGTATAATTCTGCATCCGGGTCATTGATGTTGGAAGACCAAGTGTTTGATGAAAGTCCAAAATTTGAGCCCAATGCTGTGGTGGATTTTGGGGTAACCCGGTCAGTTCCCCGTGTTCCCACAACAGGGAGCGAATTGTTTCCTTTAGTGGGTAAGGTGTTTAAGTCCTTGAATTTTAGGGTTGCTAGGGAAAAAAGGTTTGGGAGTTGGGTTGAGAGCCATGGGTTTTCTCATTCAATCAACTGTTTTAGGATTATCATTCACATATTTGCTCTGGCGGGGATGCGTTTGGAGGTGTTTACTTTGCTTAGGGATATTGTTGAGTTCTGCAATGAGTCTGAGTACGACGCATTTGAATTGTTTTCGGCTTTGC
This sequence comes from Arachis hypogaea, assembly GCF_003086295.3. Taxonomy (NCBI): domain Eukaryota; kingdom Viridiplantae; phylum Streptophyta; class Magnoliopsida; order Fabales; family Fabaceae; genus Arachis; species Arachis hypogaea. The sequence continues at coordinate 846,154 of NC_092049.1, read as the reverse complement.
TAGATTCACCCCACCATTTGGAAAGATCAGCTATCGTGTTTGATGTGCTCATGAAAGTATTTGCATCAAATTCTATGCTTGAAAATGCTTTCAATGTGTTTGTGAATGCTAAGCATGTTGGGCTTGAAAGTGATATAATGTCTTGCAATTTCTTGCTGAAATGCTTGGTTGAAGAAAATAGAGTGGATTTTGTGAGGCCATTTTTTGAAGAATTGAAAGACTCTGGTCCATCACCAAATATCTACACCTATACAATTATGATGAACTTTTATTGTAGAGGTGGTCCTGGATGGGATGTAAATATTAGACGGGCTACCGAGATTTTAGGAAAAATATATAGTAGTGGGCAAAGGCCAACTGTTGTGACATATAGATCTTATATTCATGGACTTTGTAAAGTTGGTTCTCTTGATGTTGCGTTCAAGTTAATTTGCAATTTGTCGTATAGAAACAAGCCTCTCAATAGCCATTGTTTTAATGCTATAATTCGCGGTTTCTGTATAAGAGGTGCAGTTCAGAAAGCTTTTGAGGTTCTAGAAAAAATGAAGATCTCTGGAGTAGTGCCTGATGCTTATAGCTACAGCATTTTAATTGATGCACTCTGCAAGGAAGGCGATGTAGAGAAAAGTCTCGTCTTGATGGAGGAAATGGAACGCTACCAAATAAAACCATCTGTTGTTATCTACACTTCCCTTATTCATGGTCTTTGCAAGCGTGGGCTGATGGAATGTGCAATAGATGTTTTCAATGGAATTGGTGCTTCTGGTTGTGAATATGATCAAACTGTGTATGAAACTTTAATAGATGGATTTTGTATGGATGGTGATAAGAATTCAGCCACCAAGCTTTTGCAGGAGATGATTATAAATAATTTGGTTCATACTACTTTTGGTTTCCGCTTTCTAATTAGAGGATTCTACAAACTGGGACACTATGATAAGGCATTTGAAGTTTTTAATATCATGCTTCGAGATGGTATCTCGCCAGATACCATCGCTTGCAATTATGTTCTTAATGGATATTGTAGGGATGGACGCTTGGAAGAAGCATTAAAACTGTTGGAGGAATTATCAGATCATGGTGTTACCCTGAACTCACATTCATATAATGCAATAATGTACAGGCTTTGCAAAGAAAGTTATCCAGAAAGGGCATTGGAGCTCTTGCCAAGAATGCTCAAGAGGAATACAGTTCCCGGAGTTGTTAATTATAGTACCCTTATATCAGGCTTTTTCAAACAGTTGAATTTTAGAAAGTCTGTGATGTTATTCACAAGAATGGTAAAGGTAGGGATCGCTTTCAACAACATCACATACACGATTCTTATTAACATATTTTGCCGTAGTGGTAAAATGCATGAAGCTTATGCCATTTTTAATGAAATGAAAAAAATAGGTTTGTGTCTGGATGTGATTACATATACATCTTTAATAGCTGGCTTTTCTGACGCTGGAGAACTGAAAAAGGCCTGGGCAATATTTGAGGAAATGTCGAGGGAGGGCTGTTGGCCAAATGTAATTACATATACTTGTTTGATTGATGGATGTTGCAAGTCAAACCGAATAGATTTGGCCTCCTGGCTGTTTGATAAAATGAACAAAGATGCAGTTAAACCCGATGTTGTAACTTATACTGTGCTGATTGCTTGGTATCGTATGCATGGATTGACAGATCAGGCACATAACCTATATCGCGAAATGATGACAAAGGGTATTTTTCCGGATGATAAATTCATCAGGATCTGTCGATTTGATCTGAATACTGGCACAACACATGAAAGTTAGGAGGCTGTACAAAGATTTCTATGATATCCAGCCGGTATGTGTTTTGACATAATTTTACTTGTAGTTGACATCCCGAATATTAATGCCAGTTTAATAAACTTGCCTGCTAACTGCTATTTGGTGTAACCCATTTAAAATAGTACAATGATAATTACGTCTGTGTTTCCCATTAGCTGTATCACTCTTCTAGATCCATTTTATTTTGTGGTTATTTATCATTATTTTACTGATACATCTAATTGCCCCACTTGCTAACAAATGTAATATGTATTCTTTGACTAACATTTCAACTACCATCTGAGATTCATTTTGGTACAGAAGAAATATTTTGCAAGAATGAAATATCACATATCTAACTACAGCATTTGATTCTTGTTTGTGCATGACATACATAAGCCATTGGCCAACTTACTAGCTTTTGCATTTGCACAATAGCACTTTAACTGATGGATTACCAAATTTGTTGACCTTTTCTCATTCTAACTGGGCCAAATCTATATCATTGGGTTTAAATAGTCTCTGATTCCTGGTCAATATGCAATGTTGAGATATATAATTATAGTTACAGAAATAACAGTAATATGGTACTGAAGCAATAATAAAACTATTATTGATTCATTTAATTATAATTTCATCATTATCATCCTTGATAGCTATTTGTGTTGCAGACTAAGAAGGCTGAATGTCTAGTGTCCAGTGCCGTGATCCAAGGTAGACATGTGGCCGTTCAAGAGAATCACATTTCACAAGTCAAATGGGATCTCATTGGCATTGCTGTAATATTTTTGCCGAAAAACAAAATGATGTGGATTTTTTATGTACTTTATTTTATTTACTTCATTTGAGTCTTATTGTGATGTAGCAAATATTACATTTATGATAGGTCAGGAGGATGAATTCACTTGAGGAAAAGGCTATACCTGTCACGCAAATGCAGCTGAATGGAAGTTGTAATCACACCAAAGATGGGGGTAGTTTTCTGTTCATATTCATAAATAAGATTGCTAACACACTTGACATGTAAAATAGGTTGTTAAGAGGCATAATAAGCAGGATGAATATTAGTCAAAGTCAAGGAGGTGCATAATTATTCAATTAGCATTTGTTTTGAGGTACTGAGACAGAGACTGAAAGACTGAGATTCAGTATCGTGTTTGTTAGTTCAGAGACTGGTATTAAAATTTCTGTCTCTGTCTCTAAAATTTCAGTATTTCAGTACCTCCAAAAAGTAGGGACACATGGGACTGAAATTTTTAAAGATGGATACTGAAACTTTAATAACATTTTATACCTAAAATACTTTCATTTCAATTAATTAATTCCAATTTTACCCTTTGTGCAAATTAAATTAGAGTTTCATTCTTGTTTCAATTCCTGTCTCCCATTTTGCACAAAATAGAATATTGAGATTTATTTTAATCCCTGTCTCTTAGTCTCTGTCTCTCCGTCTCAGTCTTTCCGTCTCTGTCTCTCCACCAAACACTACCTTACGGATGTTCAAAAAAAATTTAAAAAGAATAAGTAAGTAAATAAGGGCAAGCATGAAATGAGTACCATGCATCTGTGTTGTGTTTTAGTCTTTTGTTAAGTTCTTCCTCTTGTACTTTCGTGGATGGGCTAGCCCGCTTGTTTTCTATTTTTCTTTCGATTATGTTGTGTACTTATTATGAAGCAACATTTAACAGGAAAAGACATAGCCGAAGGTTTGATCATCTAAGGACAAGGCAAGATGGTCAAATCAGAGAAGCAAGCAGAATGGTGCTATCAAGTGGACTCATTGGATATGGAGAAACTTGGATAAGCCTCACAATGGGGTTTTAGTTTTGACATAACCATAGCAGATCTCAGAACTCTTATCAAAAGTGGGGAATGATCACAGGTGCTTTTTGCTGTTAGCAGAGAAGGCCCAAATTGTAACTGTAGCATGGTAACCGTTATTAGGTCAGCATCTACCATCACAGCTTCCCTCAGAGGATGGCTAAAAAAAAATATTCTTTACAAAAATATTATTTATACATTAAAAATTAGTTATTATATATTTATGTATAAATATATGTATTATTTAATTAACTTTTAATAAATATTTTGTATTTCAATATATATTTTATTATTTGAGTAATTGAATTAATAATTGATTATTTTTACTTTTTACACACAGCAGAGTTGTATTTATGAGTGGCAAATAATGTGCATTTGATTCAACTTTTTTAGCAATATTTGCATAGTCATTTAGAAAGTATGCCAAAAGAAAAAAAATTTGATCTCTAGACTTGTTTATATATATATTTTTTAAGATTTTCAATCATTCACTAGAAATAAAATGAAAAAAATTGATATAAAATGATCAAAATTTAAGGATGAAAATATTTAATTTGTGTGTATATTTTCCATTTGTTTTTCAAATGAATACTATCTTTTTGGAGTATTTTTTTATACACTTTTTATATTTTATTTTTTTATTTAAATCTATTGGATGCATTTTTTTTAAAATTTATCCCAAAAAAAAAAAGTAATAAGGACTTTTTTTTTTCTCTCTCCCGTGAGGAGCTACAAAATAAAGATTGTGAATTTGATTCCATTTTTTTGTTTGGAAATCTCCAAGTATCATGGATATGATGATTTTCTTGTTTGGAAATTTCCTATTTCTATTTAGTTAAATAATAAATAATGGATTGTTTCCGAACCAAATATGCTTCTACATTATTTCAATAAAAGGTAACAAAGTCGGCTTAAGAATCAAATACCAACTGTCTTTCATTAAAGAAATCCTAATCAAATAAGGCAATCGAGAAAAATAGGGTAAACATTAATTGGCATAACTTTTATATTTGGTGTCCAAATAGTATTTTTGATGATTTAATTAGGAGAGTTTTGGTTATTGAGTCTTCTTATCTTTTTTTATTTTCTTCTTCATTATGAGATAGGTGAGATGTGAACATAGTACTCGGCTTTTGTGTTTATGGTTTTGGGAATACACTGGATGGTGAATTTGAAGCTATCCACCTAGCGGATTCTGATGCATGACATACTTGAAAATACCTGTTCCATATTCATAGGAAATTCAGTTTGCCCTAGACATTTTCTTCAGATCTCAACATAAACATCACTGTAAAATGAAATTTGAGTTTAAAGTTTAATTCAGGTGAATAATTTTTAAAATAAACTTATTGAAAGCTAGGTGTTACATCTTTAGCAAGTATAATTATCATCTTATTATTATATATTGAAAAAGAAAGAAAAGATAAGGGGTATCAGCAAATTTTTATTTCCTTGCTCAGGTTAAACAAACACAAAATGTAGTTGAACCTTTTCTCATTAATAAATCTGTTTGAACAAGCCTTATTCAAAACAGAAATATTAATTCAAGACATTACTCTAAAATACAAGTCTTGGAACAGCCAAATTGTCAATAACCATTGATTCTCCAAAACTAGGGACATTGAAAGTATGATACAACATTTTCTAACTACTAGAAACACTACCAAATGGGAGCAACCTATACTGGATTCATATAACACTTCACACAACCAATCAATCTTTTCATAATTTTATTTCTGTGAGCAACTGAGCATCTTCTTAATTAATTCCTTTATTGTTTCCATCGAACACCAATTTCTTCTCAGCTTCAACGCTACATTTTTCCGTTCGTACCTAAGCTATGTCCATTGTGCTGTGCTAACTACTAAGCTATTATATGCTGGTCTCAAAGTAAATAAGTTATTATACGACACATGCATGCTTATGTATAAGTAGAATACAAGTAGAATTTCACAAGAACAAGCTTTTTGCTTCTTCTATATTGAAATGAGCTAAATCACCAAATTAGAACACCATTCTGAACATAAACTTGTGGTGTTCATGTCTCATATGTCAAGTCAACACTTAACAATACATACCAAGATTGTATTAACGATAATTGAAATAAAAACTAACAAAAAATTACAAAATTTAATTTCAAAGACCAACTTAATCATTTAGAAAAGCTAGAAAATAAAAACTATTTTGATTCACATGCAGAAATCTAAAAACCAAATTGAACATTACCACTGTTTGAAACGATAACGATAAAGTTAAAACAATCAAACATTAAAAATATTTTTGAAATTTTTCAATAATTTTAGAAGACAAAAAATATACTTTTATTATTATTATTATTTGGACTAGACTTCAATTGTTTAATTCTCAAACTTGTTTATACTGTAAGTCTATAAGATGACGAGAACGACGAATTGTCAAGCAATCCACCTAAACTTACAAATTAGCTTAATTACTTTTCTAATGCTTGCTTAAAAAACACATTAAATTAAACCCATTTAACTAGTTCTTATTGGTTATCCAAAGTTAGTTTCAATGTTGGGTATAACAAAAAAATAAATAACTAAAGACTATTCACATAATTTTCATAGCCGTCTATGAACCGCTTGTACAATAGCAAACATCGAAGGTAATTGCAATTCGAGCATTTTAGTTTTTATGTTCCGAGAATGTCGCACTTTCTGAATTATTGAGTAAACCTCATACCATAGTTATCTTTTTTGTTACTTTTTGTTGCCAAAAAAAAAAAAAATCAAAATACTAAAAGTATAAATGGCAATTGTCTATGACTTCTTTCTTGCCTTAACAGTTAACAATGCACAATAAGTATCAAGATTAATGAGAAATAAACACCAATTATCAATTAAACTCTCAGGAATACATCCATTTTCCTTATATACAGCAGTCAAACCAAGCACAAGAAATCTAAGCTCCAAATTTGTGAAAAGAGACTCAATATATAAGGTTACACTGAATTAAGGTATTGCTAAAATTTTAGCAATAGGTGCTGCATTTACAGGTAAAGGAAAACCCAAAAGAATTAATATTTCTTTTATTAAGGAAACAAAAAGAGAAAATAGACGAGAAGTACGTTGTGATGCATCCATAAAACCACTAAAACCAACACAGACAACAACACAAACCCCAAAGACAAAATCACGATGTACTTGTGTCAAATTATGAACTGAAACCAGACGAGAGAAATCCCAGTCATTGACAAGATCAGGGGAAAATCACCTCAGAGAGATCATCAGCATGGAAGATCCTAGCTGCACTTCAATGGCTCAGTTTATATCATTGATCGTTAACAGAACTGATAATCTTTGACTAAGCAGCCAGAACAACAATGACGATTAGAAGCACAATTCCAAATATCACCAAAAGCAAGCATGTCTGTAAAAGAAAGATCAAAACAAAGTATGAGATTACCTAAGACATATACATGAAGGTTTATAGGAGGAAAAGAAAATAAAAAAGGAAAAAGAAAGAGAGGGGGGAGGGGGGGAACGTATTATGGACAGCAGAAAGTAATGCATTATGCATACTAAACCAACCATGCAACCAAAGCCCATGTATAATGACAATTGTAGAAGCCAAGATCTTTCATCACTAAAATTATATAATATGAACTCCACGGCCATATAAATTTATTGAGGAAATCCAACATCTAAAACTACACGTGAGAGGTGAAATCTTAAAGCAAATATTACACAATGTATATTACCAAAGAAGAATTTGATCTTTGAGTCTTTGAAGCTTTAGCAAGTTGCGATCTTGCTTGTGCAGTTGCAGCATGGGAATGCTCAATGTTGGACCCAATATCATCTAAAAAAAATATAAATTCTTGGCATCAGATCACATGAGAAGTTCTGGACAAATAAAAAACTTGGGATTAAGACAGATGTACTCAATTAGAATGGAAGTGAAAGTTACCAATCATAGCTCCCTGTTCATGCACAAGCACAGCAAGATCTTTAAAAATTTCATTTACTTCACCAATTTGGTGCTGAATTTCTTGAATGCCTTGCTCTCTTTCTTCAATGATAGCCTCATTGAAGGCAATCTCATTATCTAAAAACAAGACCTCCTGCCTGCAGCAAGATAATGAGCCGAGATACTAAATATCACATCATGTCAAATCTAAAAATGTCAAAATACCATTTTGGTCCAAGAGAAAATTGGAATTCAATATTAGTTCCTAAGGTAGTGTTTGTTTCTAGAGACTGAAACTAAAACTGGGAGACTGAAACTCAGTATTGTATTTGGTGGTCAAAGACTAAAACTAAAATTCCAATCTCGAGTCACAAAATTTCAGTCCATTCAGTACCTTTAGAAACTGGAGACCGAGAGGATTAAATTTCTGGCACTGAAGACTGAAACTTTAATAACATTTCTTTCAAAAAATACTCTCAAACTTTTCAAATTTATCTTAAATCAAACATGATACATAACTCAGTCCGGCATATTTTATATCAAACACAATACAAAGACTTAATTTAGTCTTAGTCTCAGTCTCTGTCTCCCTTCCAAACAAAACCTAAAAGAATTTGCTAATACCTGCAACCCTAAAATAAACATGTTATAACAAGTTAGTACTTCCATTTGGTGCGTTGGGCATTCATTATATGTATCATTGAAATGCAGAGTGTTTCAATTAATTACAGATTAGAATTTCGAAATAATTAAATTCTTACAACATATTTTTACTTAGGGGATGAAAGCATTAGCAGATTTTCTTTAACTAATATGTAATTAACTCATTTTCAAAGGGGCAGCCTTCTATTAACACTAAATCACCAAAAAAGTTTTTCAACAAATTTTACAACTTGTAGCAGAACCTTGCCAGTGATTCATCAACTCTTCGCACAGAGCCACAGAGAGAGAGAGAGAGGTCGGGGGTGGGAAGAGGAAAATAACAAAGAAAAAAGATGCATTTTAGCATCAACGTGATTATAGCATAATTTCCGATGACAAATAGGTTACATTTAAGAAGTAATCTGATATACATTATTCATGTTAAAGTTTACAGATTTTCATCAAATTCCCACAGTCTTGTCATTTATAATGTAAATTCCTCCACAGCACCAGAAGAAAAAAAGGGAAAAAAAAAGAATGTGCTTTTCACTATCAATTGTATTTTAGTTTCATGTAATATACAAAAATTTACCTTCTGGATTCCACAAGAAGGGCACGCTGTTCTGGAGTCTTACCAGAATTAGCATCTGCTTCATTAGGTGTATAGCTGCAAAAAGAAAAGCCCAAATAATAAGTGTTATGTGCATCGATGGCAGCCAGTAGAGAAGCAAAATTGATCACCAATAGTAACATATTCTTCTTTAAGAATGAGTTCAATATATAAAATCGTATCAACATAAGCATTAAGCCACACAAATAAGCACAGTCTTCCACTGTAAGATTCCACTAATGGTTGACTGGTCACCTGGATGGAGCTGCTTGTGGAACAAATGGGGTGTAAGCTGTTTCCCTCTCTGCCGCAAGTCGCTGTGCCTTCTGAAATTCTTTCAACACGGCCTGAAAATCTTTCGCGAGTTTAGCATCTGCTATCTTCTTGTTTGCCTGCAAACACACACAATAAAGACATTAAATGCCTCTCTTATTTTATTCTGGTCAATGTAAGAGAACTCAGGGTCATATCAACCAATACATTTAACATATAATTATAACTAAAACTATCTCCAACATGTCCAGCAAAAAACATTCATTCAAAAACGAATCCCAGCGAAACCATCCCCCAAAACAATCTGGGAAACAAAAAACACAATTTCCGGAGAGACTCATGATAACAATTCCATGGATCATAACAATTAACCTTCTCTGCACATGCAATTGAGGTAAAAACTTACATTGATATTAGATTGGTGATCAATTTCACTAGCTTGTTTAAGCTTCGCTGACGTGTCCTTCACCAATTGTCCAATGTGCAGCCTTGTCTTGTGCCTGCAACGTCCATAACGCCGTAAGAAACGCAAACCTCGATCCAATTGTTATCTCAAAAGCATCATACAAAACACAAATCCAATCAAAAAACAAACCACAACCACAAAAAATTCACACCAAAACAGTCAAGGCACATAAGAGGGAGAAAGAGGGGAACTTGATCTCACAGCTTCTCGCGGAGCTCGGGGGTGTCTTTGGGGGTTCCTAGGGTGTTGACAAGCCTCTGGAAGGTGGAGACCGCGGTGTTGATCTGGAAAATTCCGGCAGCCACCGCCTGCGTGGGATCTTGCTTGCCGTTGATGTGGCCTCGGCGGGGAGCGAACGGCCGGCCGGCCTCGATATCCTGAAAGCTCATTCTATATTATTGAATTTCTCTCTCTCTCTCTCTCTCTCTCTCTAGAGGATTGCGCGCGCGCGTGCCTGCGTAACCCTAAATAATTTTCTCGAGAAAATTGAAGACAGAGTGTTTCCTTAGAATTGGGAATTGAAAGAGGAAAGTTGTTGCCGGTCTCGGAAGATCGATCGGAATTCGGTGAATTAGGGATGTTATGAATCTAAACGTGCAGCACCGAACCCGATTTAGAGAGAGAAGAGAGAGATTTGACGATATGATGAATGATGATTGCTTTTAGAGAGGGAATTTATTTTTAGAGAGAGAAACTGGAAGCGTGCCTGTTGTGGAGCGTATCGTATGAATGTTTGATGAATGATGCTTAATTGCTGACATGGATTCTTCCTTGCCGGCACGTTGACGTGGACCCACGCTACACGTGGCTCCTCAAGATACGACACACATACATGAAGCTTCATTTTCTTATAAGTTACAAATAATTAAACAATAATAAACAAAGGTATAAATATGGAGACACATAAGTCCTTTATCAACTTCTAACTAAATTAAATAATAAAATTTAAAATAATAAAATTTTGCTTAGCATTAGTTATTAGTTATAAGTATCAGCAACGCCTTAACAATGTATTGACTATTTTTTAATCTATTGTGTTTTGAATATATATTAAAATCAATGATCAATTATGTATATTTTATAGTAAAATTAGTTATTAATATAAATATGTTATGTTAAAATAAATATTAAAAATATAAAATAATATATTTAAATTTATATAAAATATTTTATTACAATTTATAACTGATTTTTGTGTAAAAAAATATAGTATTATTTTAGAAAAGTATAGGGTACTAATATATTATCTGTCAATTTATTGTCAACAATAATTAATTATTATATTTTAAATACATATATAAAAGACACATCCAGAAAATATATACACTTCCATTAAATACTGTCATAGAAAGATGGAATAATTTTACTAAATTCTAATTAACTAATTATTATTTATCCAACTTTTTTGTTTTATGTACTCGATTATTATTATCTTATGAATTTAATTTTCATATACTGGCAGTATATAAATTTTATATATACATTTAACTATGTAATATTATATCAATAAAAATAATTATTTTTTACATTAATCGCATAAATGATCATTTAAAAATACAAATATAATTATACAATTATATAAAATATTTTACACTGTTAGTGTATTAAAATTAAATTCATTATCTTATTATGTGTAATCATTATCATTTTTTTTATAACATATAACATCTGATTTGTTTTGACATGAGCCAATGAGCCCACTAAATTCGTTTTCCAGATCAAATTGAATAGCTCAGCATCTTGAAATCTTATGACATGATACGGTTTCAACTGATTAAGACTCATGATCCAAAGTTAGTTGAGTTGCCTCCTAGATAACCACACTATGTTTGAATCCCGGCAATAGTTGAGTTGTGGTTATAAAGTCTTTCGTGTGAGTGGGTGAATGTGTCCCTATAATTAAAAAAAAAAAAAAAAAAAGTAAAGTCTCGTTTTTGTCCCCAACATTTGGAGTAAGTCCTATTTGTATCTTTAACGTTTAAATCGTCCTATTTGTATCCTTAACGTTTATAAAAGTGATTTAGTATTATCCTACTATCAATTATACTAACAAATCATATTATATTTTTCAATTATTCTCTCTTGAATGTATTCATTCTCAATTAGGTCTCACTTGGATGTGTTCGATTTTAATATTATACCCACTATTTGTGTTTAGATTCAATTATGTCTCTAGAAGAGTGAATTATGTAAATATTGTAGGAATTAGTTTCAATATTTGATGAGCTATTTTTCGTAGTAGATAATCGATTCTATTACAGACATTTGTATTCTAACTTCAAGAAGAGATTTTTAAAACTCAAACTAAAGCGCTCATGATGTGTAATTGACGGCAGGATAACATTGAATCACTTTTACAAACGTTAGGGATACAAATAGGACGATTTAAATGTTAGAGATACAAATAGGATTTACCTCAAACGTTGGAGAAAAAAACGATACTTTACTCTTAAAAAAAATACACGGGTTCAACAATTGTCGCTACAAGATTCAAAATGCATACTAATGCACTTAGTCACTTACATGCTACATGACATTTCTAATAATTATAATCTCCAGTTTTTTATGTGCTTGATTAACATGAATTTAAATTTTGATTTAGATCTTGATATTTGATCATAATTAAATTTTTAGATAGGTATTTAGTGATTATGTTCTTTTGAATATTTTTTTCATCCATTTATTTGAATTTTGTGAGTTGTATTCAAGTATAAAAGAAATATTCTATAGATGCTAAAATGATAAGTTTAGAAATTGTGGATCAATACTGTCGTTGCATTAAAGTATCATTGAATCATCGAACAAGTATGCTTTTCCAAAATCAATTTAAAGGAAGTCGAAAGATATGTTAATATTATTGGAAAAGAATCACAGAAAAATGGTTGAACATTTGAATACTATCGAATTTTTATGACATTTTACAAATGGTTCATTTGGATTTGATTATTATTCGCAAATTGGTTTACTTTGTTGGAGCTTTAAAAATTGTTTTGGCAATTAATTACAAAATTTTTTAGTGATATGCTTTTGTATGATTTATTAGCTCAATTTGCTCTAGTTGTGAACACATGGAACTCAAATATCTTGAGCAGATATTAAGTTAATCGTTATTCAATTAACAATGCTTAATCTTTTTTCTTTGTTGTTTGCAGGTGTGTGGCATTTTGATCAAGTTTTTCTCTATAAAGAAACTCATGTATAATGTTAACCAACCAGTAGGTTCTTTACAATTTGACACTGTCTAAAAATTCTATGTTATTTTATAGTTGTATAATAGAATTAGTATTTAACTCGGATAGATGCGTGTTATGAAATTTGCTTAAGATATTGATTAGCTTAATGATCTTTATATTAATTTAGAATTGTAGTTGCTAATGTCTGTTCAAAAGACTAGAGAGCCTAAAAGTCAATATTATGAAAGCATATGTGTGATTTAAAGTTTGATTTAAAGTGTGTTTGATTATAACATGAGTTTGAATTTTGATTTGCATATCTCAAGTTTGATTATTACTTTGGACATGTTTGATTATAATCTAATTGTAACATGAGTTTAAAATTTGATTTGTATTCTCGAATTTGATTATTATTTTGGACGTGTTTGATTATAACAAGATTTTATAAAATAATTTGGAGCTAGTTTGATTACCTAATTATAGCATCAAACTAAACAAGAAAAATTTACATATTTATAAGTTCGTTAGATAGATACGTTTTTAGTGATTTTGATAGAAGACTAATTTATCTTATAATAATATTTTTATAACATCGTGTTATATGCTGAGTTTGATTATACTCTAATTTTAAAACAGGTTATTACAGCATGTTTAATTATATACTATGAATTAAGAATTTGCTATTTTCATTTTTCATGAATCAATAATAATCCAAAATTTTAGATAACTCAAAATATTGAGTACAAAAGCACTAACCACATGTAAAATCAAAATTAAAACTATTACAAAAAAAAATGTAAAAATTTCATTGCATCATGTAACAAATCTATTACAAAAGAAATAAAACTATTATTCTTTTAAATAGTGACTTTATTGCATTAAATTCAACAAAGATATAAAGCCATATGGGTGGATTCTTCATCAATATTGTCATTATCCAACTTGTGCAGTTGTATCTGATGCTGCTACAAACATGTTCTGTAATTATCATTGAATGACAATTAATAATATTAACATTCTTATTCACTCATCTTAAAATTTTTATTATAAAGAATGAGTCAATGACCATGGTAATAGCTTTGATATGATCATTGGTGATATCTATGAACAAGTTACCCTGCTTCTTCAGCTCAAGCAACACGCCAACTATGTCCTCCCCTTTTTTTCTATTATTATGATCTTCGTGCTCTTCAATTACTCCTTTAAGAAACTCATCCAACTCCTTAAAAATCTTTTTAACACGATCCAGCAGGTCATTTACCCTATCAATCCAACCCAATTAAAAGATATTGCTACTTCAAATAATTTAGAATTCTATGAATTGAAACGAGAGTTCAGAACTTTGACGAAGAAAAATGCAGTGTAGTAACAACTAAATATGGTGAAACACAGTGATGTTTTCAAAATTTTTAAAAGCATTAGCAAAATTTATACTACAAGTATGGATATGAAAAAATGCACCTTGAAAGAATTGGAATCTGCTCCCACTATGAGTAATTACTTTTCTGATATGTTTGGAATAACCTAAAATATGAATAATAAAAAAATTTAAAATCAAATCATGAATAAAAAATGGATAATAACAAATTTGAAATCAAATCAGGAATAAAAAATTGACATACGAAATAAATAAAACACAAACCTCATCATTCGAGTTTGTGGATAAATTAATAAGCAGTGATTTGTTTTAAAATATAATCAAAATCTTAAGATAACAAGAACCGAAGTTAAACAATACTGAGAAGAATTTTTGTGAAGTGCCTAATCGAATCAGAGGAGAAGGAAGCGTGGGAAAGAGAAGAAAGCGATGAGTGAGGTGCATGCAGTGGCACAATCGAAGAGAAGAAAAGTGAGATGCATGCATTGGAACCCCTCTACCGAGAAGAGAAGAAATCGCGATCGAAGAAGAAGGGAACAGTGGCGTGATGAAGAAGCTCATAGAGTGACTGAAATCGCAATCAAAGAAGAGAACCCTCTTTGTATTATCTCTGTATCCATATTCGTATCCTTCTACAATATTTTTTATAGAGTGACTGAAATTAATGGCTGAAAATGGTATACAAATAACATTTTTATACTGATAACTGACTTTAGTAGCTGATTTTAGTGTACATATATATAGCATTATTCGTATGTATTACCTTGTATGCTGTCATTTGGTATGTATTTAATGATGACATTAAAATATTAACAAAGTTAATAAACTCAAACACTACAACAAACTCTTAATTAATAAGAGATAATATAATGCTAGTTATATATTGATAGGATTCATAATGGAAGTTAACGTAATAGTAATGCCCTTTGCTAATATAGTGTTTTGACATAGCATAGTGCTATGTTAATGAGGGTGTTACATAAAGCATATGTCTAGTTCACATTATCATCATAAGTTAGTGTAATATACATATCCAACCATCCATTTTTCAATTCCTAAGTGAACAACAATGTGTATACATAACTTGTTACAATTTTCACACCAAAGGAAAAGAAAAAGGCAAACCTAGCATATGCTCACATTTATCAAAGGTTAGTTTTTTTTTTTTCTCCCCCCCCTTTTTTTTTTCTCTTATAATTGTTTCCACCTTAGACCAGTTCTCTCACCTATATCCTCTCCCAAACAACAAAAGCCTACGACGTAATAATCTTGTCCATGATCTTTCACCCATCAATGAAGAAACATGCAGGGCTGAAAACAGATCATGAATCGTTTTTCAAGTATATGATATCGTATATCCCCCTCTATGGATGCAAATGAAGTGATTCACGTCTCTTTTTTGTATGAGCTTCAGCTTGTCCTTTTCTCATCATTGCCACAAACTCTTCATAGTTAATACGACCATCCTGCACAAACAACATGTCTTCCTTAATATTACTCTCCATATTTTACATCCAAAATGTTATTCGTACACTAAAATTAGCCACTAATGTAAATGCACGTGTGATTTAATTTATTTTCGATGTGTATTTGTATTTCAACATGTATTTTATACTAGTGGCTGATTTTACTATACAACGTAGCATAATCAATTTTACGTATATTCGAGAGAGGAACTTTAATAAAAGGGAGCCACTTAAATAAAGATGTTAAAAACGTCTTTTTTTTAAAGATGATTTTTAAAAATTAAAATTTAACACATAAAATAAATTAAATTGTATTATTTTTATTAAAATTAGACCGGACAAATCAATTAGCAAAAAAATTAATAAATTAAATTTTGAATCGGTATAAATTAATATTTTTTATAAAAAATTACTACAATATCCCTATTATAAAACACAACTAAAATATTTATATTTTATATATATATATTCATTTTGAAAATTTTAAATTCTAACCCTATAACGATAGAGAAGAAAAGGGTTAGAATTTAGGATTTTCAAAATTAATATATATAATAAGAGTATTTTAGTCATTTTATATAATAGAGATATTGTAGTCATTTTTTATAAAAAATAATATTAATTTAGATGGATTCAAAATTTGATTCACTATTTTTTTATCAAATTAATTTGTCTGATCTAATTTTGACAAAAATAATATAATTTAAGTGATTATATATGTTAAATTTTAATTATTAAAAAATATCCTTAAAAAAACGTTTTCTGCATCAACAAAATAGATAATTAAATAAATATATGACATACGTTATCTACATCAACTTCTTGAACGATTTCATTGATGTCTCTTCCATCGTGGATGTTATATTCATGGAGAGCTTGCTCTAATTCTTCAGTGGTGATAAACCTTTTTTATATGGTATAAAAATGAGATTAGGAATTTATTTTTAGAAGGTAATAAAATATGTAGCAGAAAGATGGGGTCAATAATATATTTGATAATTACCCGCTATTATCTTTATCAAAGTATTGGAAGGCTTTATAAAGATGTTCTTCTCTGTTCATTCTGTTCATGTGCACTGTTGCTGTGATGAATTCATCATAGTCTATGGTACCATTTCCGTCAGCATCTGCCTGCAATTTGTAGAATAAAGAAAAAGCAAAAACAATCATATTGATTCTCCTTTTAAAAGGGAAAAGATAAAACAACTTACTGCTTCCAGTAATTGTTGAACTTCTTGTTCTGATAGCTTTGTCCCTTGCTTTGCAAGACCCTGCTTAAGTTCTTCAATTGTAATGGTTCCACTATTATCAGTGTCCATTCCCTTAAACATTTCCTTTAACCCCATAATTTCTTCTTCTGATAAGCATCCTGCAATAACCTATTCATTTTTGGAAAGTTTTAATGTCATCATGCTTAGTACGTATATTTCTTAGCGGTAATGTTAGGAAGACAAAAATAAAAAAGTCAGAACTTACTTTATTTAGCATTCATTAATTGTTACAGCAATAAATAAATAGTAAATAAAGACTTAGGGGTGAGTACGGGTCGGTTTGATTCGGGTTCATGGTAAAATTAGAATCAAACTGATCAAAATATAATTGGTTCGGATTTGTGTTTTTTTGTACATGTACCCGAATCAAACCAAACCGATTAAAAACGGATTGGTTCAATTTGGGTAATTGGGTACCCGATGACTTTGAAATTCATAGAAGAAACCAAATTTTTATATTAAAAATTCAACAAGTATAATAAATATGTAACATCAATAGAAATAATCCAAACATGTTAAACACCAAATACATTAAAAACTAAACTCATTAGAATCCAAACATATTAATAGTGAATAATCTTTGTCTAATAAAAAAGTTATATATTTTTTATTTAATTAATATATGATCGGGTTCGCGGGTTGGTTCGGGTTCCGCACCCCTAGAACCGATATCCAAACCAATCATTAACAAAGACTATTAGTTTGGTTCGGGTTGGACCCAATTACCCGTTGGTTCCAAAACTAATTCAATTAGTTCGGTTTGGGTTCGGACGGGTAATCGGGTACCCGCTACCCGTGCTCACCCTAAAATAAAGTAAATTCTCGCTGATTTTAGTTAAATTTTTTTTATTATCAAATATTTTTTATTTCCGAGCATGTAATGTAATGTGTGAATAGAAAAACATTAATTATAAATTAGAAAATAATAGTACAAGTACCCTTAAAGCAACTTTCTTGAATTCATTCATTGCTTTGAATTGTTTGAGCCTACTTAGCACAGCATTATCAATAGGCTTATCTGGTGCTTCTCCATCTTCCTTAACCCAAGGATGATCTATTTTGAAAATTAACAAATTCAAATTGTTTAATTATTATCAAAACATGGCAACTAATAATGAATCATCTATGATTTTGAAGCTATACTTACTCAAAACTTCATAAGCTGTAAGCCTTTGTTTAGGATCTGAATTCAACATTTTTCGTACAAGATCTTTTGCAGATGGTGAAATTGAAGGCCATGGATCGCTTGAAAAGTCAACGTGACCTCTTAGGATGGCATTGAATATGCCATGTTCAGATTCTGGCATATTTTTATTTCAAGTAATTAGCATCACTACCATGACTGCATTTATATGGTTTGAAATTAATCATAAAGTGATTGTAATGAAAATGAAAACCTGCCCAAAATGGAGGAACTCCACATAAAAGAATGTAAAGCATAACACCAACACTCCATATATCAACCTCTGGACCATATTTCCTTTTCAATACTTCAGGTGCAATGTAGTATGCACTACCAACAATGTCCTTGAAAACATCTCCTACAAAAATGAAGCACTTTCTCTGGCTATTAAAATTATACCCAATAAATTAAACATGATGTTATCTTCCTAGTATTTCCTTGTAACCAACATTTTCATAATTTTGTCCATTGTTAATATATTTTTGTCAAAATGGTTATTTTGACTTAAAATCAAAATGAAACATTTTAGAAAAGATGAATTATATTAAATTTACGAGTTTTATTATAATGACTTAGTGTTTGCTCAAATATAAAGCAAATACAAAGAACAGGTGTTAATTATCTAATATTTTTCATAAATAGATATTCCAACGAAGATTTTATAATTGTCTTTATATAAAAATACTGTATTTTTTATCATTGAATAATAGATTTTAGGACTTAATTTTCATATGCTATAAAAGTGTTATCTTTGTTTAAAGTGTGGCAAAACAAATAAATCACACTTTTTAAACAAAGATTATCATAAAAAGATATTTTTTATATCTCCGTCCATTAGAGTAATTGTCTTTTTCATAAGGCAACTACTCCAATAAAGATGTCAAAACATATTTTCTCATGATGATCTTAATTTAAAAAGTATGATTTATTTGTTTTGCTACACTTTAAACAAAAGTAACATTTTTATAACACATAAAAATCAAGTTCTAAAATTTTTATTATTCAATGGTCAAAATAAAATATCTTTATATAAAGACAATTATAAAATCTTTATTAGGCAATTATAAAGCCTTTATATGAAGTTGCATTAAAGAGTCTATATTAAAAAAAAAATTATAATTGTCTTTATATAAAGATATTTTATTTGAGCATTAGATGATAGATTTTAGAGTTTAATTTTTATATATTATAAAAATATTATCTTTATTTAAAGTATGACAAAACAAATAAAAATACGGTGCTTTGGTAATAACATATTAAAGAGTGTATGTTGAAAAAAGAAGGATAAAATAATAATAAGAAAACCTTGCTTGTAAAAAACGGATAAACCAAAATCGGTGGCTTTAAGGGGAGCATCTTCGTCCTTGCTCAACAAGAGGAAATTCTCAGGCTTGAGATCTCTATGAATGACACCAAGAGAGTGAAAAGTGTGGACAATCTCCATAATGGTTCTTAACAAGGTAGCAGCGGCACGCTCGGTATAGTGGCCCTTGGCAATGATGCGATCAAAGAGTTCACCACCCGCACACAATTCCATCACTAAATGAACAGATTGTTTGTCCTCATAGGCACCTTTAAGCTCTACGATGTTAGGCTGCCCTGACAGGTGGTACAGGATCTGCACCTCCCTTCTAACGTCCTCTATATCCTCCTTATTCACTAGCTTCCTCTTCGCAATTGTTTTGCATGCAAATTGTTTTCCTGTTGCCTTGTGTGTGCATAAATATGTTACCCCAAACATGCCTCTACCTAGCTCCTTACCCAGACTATATGACGCTTTTATGTCCTCCATTGGCCTCCCCAGCACGGGCCCTATAGGCCCGGGCTTTGTAGGTTTTGTTGTTGACGGAGGAGATGTTGTTGAGGGTGGTGGAGGCTTGCTGGCCGCCGGAGGGCTTGTGGATGGGCTTTCATTGTTATTATTATTATTATTTTTGTTATCATTGTCTGTGGTTTGTTGTTGGTTTGAGTCTCCCTTGGTTGCGGTGGCCGCATTGTCGGCCTCCGGGGCATCTGCGGCGTTGCCTTGGGAGCAACAATTGCCCATGGAGGAAGGGAGGGAGGAAGGGGGACACAAAATAAGATATAATAAATATGAAAATGAAGAAGAAAAGAGAAAAAAAGAGGGGAAATAAGGATATAGTTTGGGAGTGGCAAAATGGTGAATTCTAAGGAGCAAAAAAGAAAGACTAGTTGGAAAATAATAATAAAAAATAAAAAAAAAGGGGGGGGAATTCGAACAAGTCAAAATGTGACAATATAGGTTGATTCATTGTTTGGAATGTTAATAAAATTAGAGGAAGGTATTGATGGTGAGAGATTGTAGGGAGTTTAGAGGTTGCAGTTTGAAAAAGTCTTTAGCGTGTCTATTACGTGGTAATGAGACAAGGTTAAGATGATTTTTCGGAATAAGAAAAACAAAACAATCATTTGTACTCATAACTTCAAAATCACAAAGGCCAGTAAGTTGTTATAGCTTTTGTTAGAGATGATGATGTTCTTACTCTAGAGTAACTTCCAAAAGTTAGATAAGTAATATCAACAACTTATATTATTGAGTGAATACCCACCGACCCTGAGAATTATCTCGAAAGGACAACGAGAACCCAAGAAAAAAAAACACTTAATTCGGCTTTTGATCTTTTTTTTTTTGGGACTGATTAGTCCTTGTACTAAAAAAAATAACATTGACTTTTTTTGGTACAGGGACCTCATTGTCCTTTTGAGGTAATTGTTAGGAGCTGAGTTGGATTTTTTTTTGTCAAGAGCCTCGTTGTCTTTTGAGATAATTGTCAGGGCTATTTTGGGTTTTTCTCTATATTTATATTACTATTGTTCATGTTTGTGTACGTACGGAACATTATATTTTATATTATATTTGGATTTAAGAAAAAAAGTTATATTATATTATATTAATTTAGAGTTTTAGTCCAATTTATCATAAGACATTAAATATAAATCATGTATGTTATCATAAATAGCATTAGAGTGTTATGAGAAATATACACTAGATTTTTGGGTTTGCTCTTTGGTATTATTCATTAGGTACTAATAGATCGGATTACAAGCTTGTATATAAGGGTTTTGTGATATAAATAACATATTGAGTTTTGAGCTTCAAGATGTATTCTAAGTTGTAGGAGCACTCAATAATTTTCAATTTGGTTAATATAGACGAGAAGAGGGGAAGGATTGTTAAATTGTAGTTTGAAATATTTTTGAAATCACGAAAACTTTAAGAGCCTATCAAGTCTTAAGACTTGGGAATGGGAACAACAAAAGATATATAAGTTCAAATTCAAGTCTGAAAATTAGGTTTAATTTTAAATACACTATCTGATATTCTTTTCTCAAGTCTTTTTAGACTAAGCTTGACTCTAATGATCATGAATCCAAGAATCGTAGACATTATAGGTTAGCATGAGAGTAGTAAAATTTTGTAGCTCATTTATGTTTATCTATATTCACATGACTTTTATATAAATAGGTCGTAAATTCTATTTATATTTGTGGGATTTAATACAAATAGACATAAATGGAGTTTACGACTTATTTATATAAAAATCATGTGAATATAGATAGACATAAATGAGTTACAAAACTCTATTACTCTCATGCTAACTTATAGACCGAAACAATTTTAGAGTGAAAAATTGCATTGAAGCCGGACATATCCCTAGAGGCTTTATATATTTTTATCAAAAATGTTATTTGTTGTACATTTAAATTATTCACTAAAATTAATCACTAATATATTTGTGTATAAATACATATGTGAGTTAATTTATTTTTTTATGAATTAATAGACACTCTAAAAAATCTATTAATTTACTATTTTTTTAATAATATAAATTAAAAAATTGTACGTATCTAGCTTGCGTGGAATTGAGTCACACCACATTAATATATTAATCAAAATTTTAACACAAAATTCTTAGTAATAAGTAGATGAATTCACCAAAAGAAGTATCATAAACAAATTTAAGCAGACCATATATTTAAAACATCTGAACCTTTTTCATTTTGGTGTGGTACAAGCACTACCAGAAATACGGACATTATCAACGGGAAGATACCCACGAACTAAAAAGAGTGGCAAATTTATATGATCGTGGTAATCACTTGCAACGTCTTGTATTTCCGTGGCCAAATTTTGTGAAATTTTTTGACGATTTTGTTTGTTCGTGGCTAACTTGAGATGAGTTCTCTCAATGACCACAGACTCAATGATTACCGTGGCAAAATCGAACGATTTTCACTTTTAAATTCCGCGTTTAATTTAGTTTTGTCCTCCATCCCTCTCAAAATATTTTTATGCAGTTTTTACTTTTTCAAAATTTAAACCGTAACTTAAAGGTAAATTCGATTTATCATGTGCAGACTTTTCCAATTCTTCAATTGTTGAATTCTTCTCCCTCCTTTTGAGTGCTGCCATAAAAAATTAATAAAGTATGCTAATGGTTTGATTTTAGATGTTGTTGATGATGTACAATTTTCTCACTTCGTATGATCTTTAAATTTAGCCATATCTCTGAATCATGTATTTTTTTACTTAGTATTAGCTATGCGCTGATTTGATTAATTTTTTCTTTTTGATTTAACTATAGTTTTTTAACGTGGTTGTATTATTCATTACTTGTTACTAAATCAGATTGTAATGTAACGAAAAAGACTAAATTATATACATACAATTTCAATATTTATATTTTAGTTGTTACATTTTTTGTGCGTGTTCTTTTTGGTCAAATGCAGTTTTAGTGTCCAATTTTACCGTATGTATTATTTAGAGACTTTGGTGATAGAATAAAATGATTCAATTAAAAATAAATGTTAAAATTATAAAAAAGAGTACTTATAAAAAGAGTACATATTTATTTTTGATAAAATAGTTCTAACTAATTTTAGAAAGTAAAAGATACTAACTATGATTTTATTGAAATAATAACTAATTTAATTATTCATTATTTAATTACTCACTCTTAATTTATGGCAACATTAATAAACAGAATTTTAACTTTTAAAATTTAGAATATTAGTTTTATACCTATATTTTATTAATTTAATTTAAAAAATAAATTAAAATTATTTTTATGGGAGTTCATTTTTTAATTATGTACAAATTTTTTTTTTCTTCAATTTAAAGGTATCAAATTCTTAAGTTTTAAGTTTATTTATTTTAATTTTTATTGATGCCATTTTTTTTAAATTCAACGAGTAAAAATTTTAAATTCTAATTAATATGTGAAATTTTTGAATATAATTTAAAGTTGTAAATTTTACAATTTGATTTTTTTATTAAAATTAAATTTTACTCTAAATTAAAAAGTTATAGTTAGTTCACTAAACAAAATTCAAATTAACATCTATAATAAGATGAATGAAATTTTGAGCGGCAATGTTAAGCGCAACTTTTATTAAGTAGCCCACTCACCCAGTCTTAACAATAACTTCCTTCCACTATTTCCAAAATCCCTGTTTGTTAGCTCCTGCAATTGATTCAAGTTTGATAACATGCAGCCAACCTTTTCGTTAATAACATTTTCTCCCGGTCGTAATTTCTTAACTCCTGCACTCAGATCAATTCAGCTAACCTTCAGAGCAATTCGCTCAAGACGTTCCTGGTTAGGTTCTAGGTACGATCACACCGGACGTTCTGTGAAAGAGCAGGGACCATGATTTGCAGTTCGAGTAACGTCAGTTTGAGTCGCCGAAGAAGCAAGCAAAATCGGTGGAATCAGAATTCTATATGTAAACCCGAATCGCGAAGAAGATTTTCATGACATCATTTTGTTTTTTATATTTCTTTTAGTCAACAATGAAAGTTAATTTTAGACTTTTTTTTTTTTTTTTTTTTATTCCAACATGCATTCTTTCTTTTGTTACTGGTTGTAGATAGATTCTAAATCACCAATTGGCATTTTGAAAGATATTATGCAACTGACAATTGAAGGCCGCAAAGCAGCTGCAAATTACATCCGAAAGTAAGTATTGTACCTTAATTTTTTATCATCTTCGAAGGAGTCAAATCATAACCTATTAATTTTTTAGCTTAATTCTTGATCTCTATTTTGCTTAACAGATTTTATTGGAGTACACAAAGCAACTGGAGTATCTACAGGATGTATAATTCAGTGGTGTATAATTTAGTGGCCGAAGTTATATGTATTTTTTACTATTTACCTGTAAATATTTTTGCATGTGGATTGTCTGTGTAACAAGAAATGGAGAGCTTGATAAATTCATTATTTTGATACTTTCAAGATTTGTATCATTTTAGCAAAGTTTGATATTTATTTTGTAATAGTTTTATTTGAATATTTTTTTAACATTAAATCCATTAATCTAGGATATTTGCTTTTCAATACTAAGTATTTGTTAATTTTATATTTTTATACTATGGATAATACGTATAGGAATGTGATTAATTTTTTTAATATTATATGATGTAATTTTATATTAAAGAGCATTTTTATTATGATATTTTTTTTTAATTTAACTTCTATCATTAGCCACGGAAAAAAGTATGGCAAAAAAGTCCGGCCTGGTCAATTTTATCACAGGTAAATGTTTTATTTTGCCACGGAAAAGAGTGTGTCTAAACGTGCTAAAGTTGTGGCTAACCAAATGTCTCCACGGGTATTAAAGCTGTGGCTATTGGAGTAAAAAGCGTGGCTAACTAAAAACGCGTCGCCCTCCCTAGCCACGGATGTTCATTTGTTGCAAAAGCATAATTGCCACAGTTTTTTTGGAGTTTAGCCACAGATTTTTCCATAGCTAAACCCCTTCTTTTTGGTAGTGAAGTTTTGTTTGAGGAAAAATGTTACCTTAGCTTTAAATAGTGAGACACAGTTATACTTAAAATAAAAATTAATCAATGAATGTACCATGAACCTAAGTTCTAAATTTCTAATAATGAAGACTATGTTAGACAAAATCAATGAATGTACCATAAAACTAAGTTCTAAACTTCTAATAATGAAGACTATGTTAGACAAACCGTGTTGACATGAATGAACACTAGCGTGTTAACATTATTGTGTGCCACTACTAACCAATTTCTGAAATTTGAAATCTTCCTATGTAGCTGACCAGATATCAAATTAAAATAAATTTATATTATATTAGATAGTTTCTGAATAAAATCTATACCATATAATCACTGAATTTTACATTTTTATGCATGTTGTAATATTTATTGATTGTTGACGCGTCAATTACAGTCAATGCTATTTTATTTTAATGCTTCCATGTGTCTATTATTAAAAATAATATAAATTAAAAAATAATATTAAAAAATTTATATTATTAAAAAAATAATAAATTAATAGACTTTTTAGAGTGTCTATTAATTCATTATTTTATTTATTAAATATATACAATACATAGTAATAATGTGAGATTAATCAAAATAAATAGTATTTTAATTTTGTTCTCTTAATGCAAATATATTTTTTTAAATTAAAACTTAAAAAACTATGTATTATAGATGATGTATGTGTCAAATTCTGATGCACTGAAAATATAAAAATATATTTACACTAAAAATTTGATAATAAAAAAATTAATAAAAAAATAGTCAGAATTTATTTTATTTAATATTTATTAATTATTAATAAAATTAATAAATATTAAATAAGATAAATTTATTTTTTTTAATCTTCTTAACATTATCGTTTTTTTTAATTTCTTCTTCCTTCACACATTATTCAAGCACATAACAAAGCATTATTACTATTATTGTTATCTTAATTTTTTTGAAAAATAAAAAATAAAATGAGACCACATGCATTATTATTATAATTAATTAATTATTTATATGAATTAACATTTATATAAATTTGCTGATTGTACAGGATTTGAATATCAATTTCACATGCATGCATCATCTAATCAAGGTATAGATCTCCCCTACTTATATTATTGGAAAAGTTTAAGGAGTCAGCAACTTTTTTAAATTCTGGCCAGTATATAACTAGCAAGAAAAAGTGAGCTATTGGATAAAATCTCACATCAATTTCACACCATTAAAATAATCATTGATGACTATTTAATAACTACAAATACCAAAAGTTGCTAGCCCCTAGGGCTCTTCTATATTCCTAACATATATATATATATGTATAGTTCGGTGACAGTGAAAAATGATGAGTTTATTGGTCATATACTTCAAGAACTTGAGTGTACATAACTTGATTAATTATTAACGTAGGTTTCAAGGATCTATAATTCATTATTCTTTGTCGCCACTCTTAACAGATCTATCACAAGTTCACCAAGTAATTAATCTTCATGTATATATATAGATATCCAATAATGTGCATTTATTAGCTATCACAAAATCAACTTTTTTTTTCCTCACGAGAGAAGATTCACTACTTAGCACTTTACTAGGTACACTCCATTGAACGAAGCTACCACAATATTTAAAACTTAGTTTACTAAAAATGTATTTAAAATATATAATTATAAATATTATATATACAAAACTATAAATATTAAATTTAAAAACTAATTTTAAATTTTTAATTTATTAGTTATAAGAAAAAAAAAAAAAACAAATAAACAGACAAATACATATATACTCAAATGGTTACTGGCCACCAAATATGTATTTAAAATTATATTATTTAGTTTGTTTAAAAAATTAAAAAAAAATAAAAAATTAATATTTTTATGTATTATATATAATATTTTAAATAAATTATATTTTAAAAATATTTTAATAAAAAATTATATTATATAATGATATTTTTAATAAAATTAGTTAGCTAATAAATTTTAAATATAATATTTAATTATTTGTTAAGTAATATAAAATAAAATTTTAATTATTTTATATTTTTATGTTACTATTTAAAATATTATTTTAATATAATTTTTAATATTATAAAAAATTTTTACATAATAATAATTAATCTTAATGAATAAAAAATATTCATATATTTTGTATTTATATATTTTATAATTAATTATTTAAAAATAAGATTTTCTTATTATTTAAAGTTTTGTATATTGAAGTATTATCATTTAAAGTATTTATTTATATATTAAGATATTTTGTATTTAGTAGAGTCAATCAATACTCTTTTTTTATAATACCTTTAATTTTTATCTAATAAAATTTAACAATCTATATAAACATGACACATCCAATAAACACATATTTATTGTACTCATTTTAGACATACCAGCAACATATACGTTCTTTTGGAACATCAGATCGATTCAAACAAATAGATATATTTTGTCTCCAACCAACTTGCCTCAACCCCAAACCCAAACCCAATCCCTCCCATTCAAAACATAGTACTTCCATGGCTTCTTCTATTTCTTCTTCTATCAATATCTCCTCGTATTCCTCCGCACCACCTCTTTTCCACCCACGTGCTTCTGCATCCCAACGCTTCAAATTGTTCAATGGATTGCGCCGTACAAATGGACATGCGTCCGATTTTGTGTTTCTCCGACTCTCCTCTAAATTCTCTGCTGTAGGGGGAGAACTGCATTCTAATTCGCTACGCTCTGATGCTGCCAAAAAGGTTGAATCAGTTACGAGAATCAATCGGTTTTCTGATGAAGATGATGAATTTGATCTTGACACTCCCACACAAGGTTTTGCTTCCATCCCGGAGGCCATTCAAGACATTCGCAACGGAAAGGTTCCTATTTCTTTCTCTCTCTCTGCCCATTCAATTTAGTTTAACCTTAGGTTATTCGCTCTCACTAGTGTGAACCTTCAGATGGTAGTTGTTGTAGATGACGAAGACAGAGAGAATGAAGGAGATTTAATCATGGCAGCAGAGTTAGTAACACCTGAGGCCATGGCTTTTATTGTTAAGCATGGAACTGGCATAGTCTGCATTAGCATGAAAGAGGAAGATCTCCAGAGACTGGATCTTCCACTCATGGTAAACAGCAAGGACAATGATGAAAAACTGCGCACGGCTTTCACCGTGACAGTGGATGCTAAACATGGAACCACAACAGGGGTGTCAGCTCGTGATCGAGCAACAACAGTCTTGGCTCTTTCCTCGAGTGATTCTAAACCAAGTGATTTCAATCGCCCAGGCCATATTTTTCCACTAAAATACAGGGAAGGTGGTGTGTTGAAGAGAGCAGGACACACAGAAGCTTCGGTTGATCTTGCCATGCTTGCTGGTTTGAATCCAGTAGCAGTCTTATGTGAAATTGTTGATGAGGATGGTTCCATGGCACGATTGCCTAAGCTTCGCCAGTTTGTAGAGCGCACAAATTTGAAAATTGTATCTATTGCTGATTTGATTAGATATAGAAGGAAGAGAAATAAACTAGTAGAACGTGCTGGTGCTGCTGTTATACCAACAATGTGGGGACCATTTAATGCTTGCTGTTATAGATCACTTATAGATGGCGTGGAGCATATTGCAATGGTTAAGGGTGACGTTGGAGATGGACAAGATGTTCTCGTGAGAGTACACTCAGAGTGTCTTACGGGAGATATATTTGGATCTGCAAGATGTGACTGTGGGAGCCAGCTTGCTATTGCAATGCAGCAGATTGAGGCTGCTGGTAGAGGTGTATTGGTCTATCTTCGTGGACATGAGGGAAGGGGGATTGGATTGGGTCATAAGCTTCGCGCTTATAACCTGCAGGATGATGGACGGGACACCGTAGAAGCCAATGAAGAGTTGGGATTGCCTGTTGACTCGAGAGTATGGAATTGGTGCACAGATACTGAGGGACTTGGGTGTTCGTTCAATGAAGCTGATGACAAACAATCCAGCAAAATATGTTGGACTCAAAGGTTATGGTTTGACAATTTCTGGAAGGATTCCTTTGGTAGCACTTATTACAAAGGAAAACAGGAGATATTTGGAGACAAAGCGTGTGAAAATGGGTCATGTTTATGGACTTAAATCTAACAGCGAACTGAATCTAGAGAGGGGCAATGGTAAACCTGGTGTTGATGATTCTAAGGGTGCTACTACCCAATAGCCCTCTTTTTCCCTGCCAGCAAGTGGAAGAGGAGAGTGTAAATGTGTGTTTTTGCAGATGGACCCCGAGATAGATCACTGGAATCATGAATCTATCTCTGATTCAAAATTTTCCAGCTAGTTGGTTGATTTTTTCCTTGGGTGTTCTCTACTATATTAGGTTTGCTCAAACAGTTTTTGCTAAAGTATAGCACCATGTAGCATGTATAATATAGATTTAGGCATTGCTTGGACAATTTTGCGTTTGTGGTTATATATAGAGGTTTTTAATGTTTGGCAAAATACTTCAGATGACGTATAAAGTTGTCAAGTTGCAATTAAGAAGTCATCGAAGTCGAGGGATTAACGTGAGTTACAAATGTCAACTTTTTGAACTAAATTGAGTAAATTAAAATTAAGTCATGAGTGCAACTTTAGAGAGCATTTTAATTATTAACTTGTCTTCAAATCTTAGAAAAAGTGTTCTAGTTGTATGTAATATAGGTTACCTTTTGTAATATGTCATACTAGATTAACATACTTACATACACATATTTGAGTAGTTCTTACGGTTCATAAAATCTTCGAACAAGGATCTCATATACATCTTTATTGTATTCATTGTACTTTGATCTAATAGTGATTGTTCTTTGTCGAGATCTGAGTCAAGTTTAGCCTAGCAAGGCTTTAGGCGATAATGTCCACGATTCTTGGATTCATGATCATTGGAGTCAAGCTTAGTCTAAGAAGACTTGAAAAAAGAATATCTTGTAAACACTTATTCAGATAGTGTATTTAAAATTGAACCTAATTTTCAGACTTGAATTTGAACTTATATATCTTTTGTTGTTCCCAAGTCTTAAGACTTGATAGGCTCTTAAAGTTTTTGTGATTTCAAAAATATTTCAAACTACAATTTAACAATCCTTCCCCTCTTCTCGTCCATATTAACCAAATTGAAAATTATTGAGTGCTCCTACAACTTAGAATACATCTTGAAGCTCAAAACTCAATATGTTATTTATATCACAAAACCCTTATATACAAGCTTGTAATCCGATCTATTAGTACCTAATGAATACCAAAGAGCAAACCCAAAAATACTAGTTTATGAGCTTGCATGTGGTATAGAATTAATATACATGATTGCATACTGTTGAATCTTAGTTTTCATGTTTATTCGATGATGTTATGGCTGAATTTTTTGAGATTTTTTCACTCCTTTGAACTTAATTGGTTCAAATTTGAGGGTATGAGTGTGAAATACGAATTGAGACTTAGTTGATCTAGAAAATTAATATTCATTAGCTTAATTAGATGAGTTTGAGTGAGACCACGGGACTATAGTAGTTATTAGAAAGTTGTTTGTGAGTTAATTTGTGCTACTAGTCATTGTACGTTCATTAAGTAGCAAACTCAAAACCTTGAGTTTTGGCTAATTCCTTAGAAAGGGTATTTTGGTAAATTTATCCCCTGCTAAATGAAGTTAGATGAACTGGAATTTAGCACACAATTTTTTTATTTGCTGAATATGGCTTGATCTTTAAGGTTTGTAGAAAATTCTAGTTTATGAAGGATTTTTCTCCATAATAAGTATTTTGCCATGCTTAGTTCTCAACGCACAATGAATTTTTTAGTGGAACTAACTGTGGATTAACTTTACTTTTACTCTAGTTTAAGGTTACTAAAGTTGAGAGTGATTTGAGTTTTGTAGAGTAAGTTACAATGTTTAGAAGTAAGGTCATTATTCGCTCATAAAATAAAATTTTTAAAATAAAGCAATCTACTTTCAAGCATTAGTGCTCACTCTACAAAACTGAGTAAAATTTTTCTCGTATATTTTTTCTTGATTCTACTTAAAAAGTGTAAGATAAAAAATTATATTTTACTGAACAATTGAAAAGATCCATTCGAACCATTTAGTACTCTTGAAAAGAGCACAATTCGCTCAATAAGTGTTTTCTCATATTGATTCAAATTCGTTCTTCTTATCATATATGACTGCTGCCATATCGGGTTTGTCTATAATAAGCTCAAGTCTTATGAGCTTTTCTGATGGGCACAAATAATAATTTATAAATATGCCTCATATGGGGTTTTAATAGTAATTATTATTTTTTTACATTTACCACAAGTTCCTTTCGTTTTTTCTTCTCTTTGTATGCACTCCATTCAACCCTAAGTCCACATTTTTCTCCATCCTCTGCCACCGTGACTGCGTCTTTCTTCACCGCCGCCGCCTGAAGCTCTGTTCTGTTCAACTGGAGCTATAATTCAGGTTTCCTCTCTCAATATTGTGCTTCATTTCTAACTTGATTTTTCGATGTTATGAAAAGAAAAATCATATTTTTACTTGTCAATGTAGAGTTAATAGTGTGATTTGTGTTTGGAAGTTGATTTAGGCTTTGATCAATGAGTTCCTGGATTTGTCAATTGCATAGAATTTTTCAATTAAGAACTTAAAGCAATTAAAAAAAATGGTGGAAAGAAGCTGTGATATTTTTCTGTATCTCCTCAGCCCAGTACTTCATTGTCTCATTCATTCTCCGTATCTCTCTTCTCTCTTCGCGTCATTCGTCTTCAGCCTCAGAGTGGTGGCGTGGGTCTCAGCGAGTCAGCATCCTCGTCAGCGTTGTGGTGCTCTACTTCCAGAGTTTCAATGGAGCCTCAGACTTAGGTATATATGAATTTGCTTCATTGATTGATTTCATTTTTTTTTTGTTCCTTTTATGTTCTTGCTGTATGAATCTGTTTCGTTGAATTCATTCAATTGTTTTTCTGTTATACTTATTTTTTTGTTAAGGTTTTTTGTATGAGTTTATTTCATTCATTTCATTCAATTATTTGTTTTGTTCTGATTATTTGGTTGTTTGAATTTTTTTGGGTTCTGTTTATGAGGCTTAAAAAATTTTGGTATTTGTTTTTATGATTTTGATTTTAATTTCTGTGTTTATGTTTCTGTTCATGATGTTCTAGTTCAATTTCTGTGTTTATGTCTCTTAAATCTCAGGGGCAAATGATAATGATGAGGCAGAGCAGAACCATCCATTGCATCAATCAAAGAAGAGTTTAAATTCCTTTGTTTATGTTTCTTTAAAGTTATGCCTGGTCCGTTTGTGATGTAACAGAATAATTTTGAACTGGCCTGACTCAATCTTGTGTTTGATTTATATAATAAACATATTCTTAATAATTTTTTGTAGTTCAAAATTTGTTAGCAAAGTTAGCAGTGTACCAAAATGTGTAGTTTGGAACTAGATTATTCCTATGGATTTCTTTCCATAGTAGTCGGATCTCTGACGGCAGAATATTTATAGGACAGGATAGAAACTCTGACATTTGAGGTTGTGTTCTCTGCCTAAGTGCCTAACTGTTTCAAAAATTATTTCTGCTTGTTTATTCAAGGTTCTTCGTATACTGAACGGTGACATGGTCATGGACACGAGTTTGCAGATGCAGCACCATTACAGCGGTCCTCTGTTAGAAGAGCCACTTGAATCATTCAGTGGGAAGCTATCTCTTGACAAATACATGCCTGCATATTGGGATAGGGACAACAAAGCAAGAAGGACTTCATGTGAAGATGACATTTAAAAAGGGGTCGATACTTGATGATCAAAATTGAAAAATGCTTTTTACTGGTTATGCTAAATATGTTTATTTTCTCTCCTATTTTGTAGTTTTGCATTTTTCTAGCTATCTTTCTATAGTGAGATATAATTTTGCATTTGTGTATAATAGCAGGGTGAAAGTAGGATCGGTAAAAAATATAGAAGCTTTTGAAATTCTTCTCAGTAGCTACATCACACACTAAAGGCAAGAACAGAACTTTTTGTTGCTAGAGTTTTTATTTTGGCATGTTGAACATACTTTGTGAGGCAAGAAAAGATCCTTTATTGGTTGGTATAGCATAAGCCCATCATTAGCTGGAATCATTCAGAAGGCTATAGAATAATGTGGATGCATGGCTATCATGTTTGAATTTTTTTTAATCTTATGATGGTTTCTATTTGAATGCAGGTAAGCACTGGATGTGAATGTTGAGAGAGCCGTGGATGTTCTTATGCACAAGAGATTGCTGCATTTGGCTCACGATCCTGTTAATAGGCCTGCAATTGAATTCATGCTTTAGTGGTGTTATTTAGTTTAGAGTAAGGCATTGCATATGAAACAGTTTGGCATATAGTCATTGTTTGACCATGCTGTCTTCTTTTATAAGATTTGATGCTGGTATAGTTTGGATGAAGTATGATGTATCATTGATATTTTCTTTTCCGAATTGCTTTTAAGTAGTTTTTTATACATTAAGTTGTTACGTTGAATGAATAATCTATTTTAGACTTTTAGTTAATCATATTGCAAGTCTTCAACATTGCTTTATATTGAATCCTTCGTGGAGCCTAAATGATGAAAAATTGATGAAGAAACTTGACCATTCTTTTTATACTTACAATATACAGTTTTGTATGATTTTTTTGTGTTTTGATTTTACATCTTACACCATATCAAGAAAACTTTGGTTAATATTTTACCTCCAATTCAGCCACCGAAGCTTTATGCTATGCTAAATTGCCATTCAAATCAGTTATGCAATAATCAAAAGCTTTTTACGTACAATTTCATGACAAGAAAGTTTTATGTCTGTCAAAGATTCGTTTAAACCAAAGCTACTAACTACATGAAAACCTGAAGAATATAGCTCAAAAATTTGGAAGATGTCATTAATATATATGCATGAAAGTAATAATTCTTCAGATATCAACCTCAAAGTTGCAAGAAATCCAATATGATTTTGACAAGGAAAAAGAGCAAGTTTCTTGGCCAACAGAAAAAAGTTATCCAAATTTATTGAATTCAGCTATACACATAACATCATAAACAACCAATTCAATATAATAAAAAATAAAAAATGGAACAAAAAGAATCATCTAAGTTCACTAATAACAAAACTGAACTCTTTAGCTCAAATAAAATGAAATTATTCAATAAAATAACAATTGAGACATTCTTTCATCCATTTTCTTAGTACATCAGAAGATAGTGATAACTACATTTCTTTTTAAGAATGACACAAGGATTATATTCCCATTCACATATCATCATGTATGGCGGGTACATCACTCCCTCGATTGGATCCTCCTTGATCAGATCCAAAAGTATTAAGGCTTTAACCACTTCTGATATTGGTGGTTGGAATTCAGGCTCCAGCTGTGCCAAAAGTTTATTAGTAGAATGAAACAAGACAAGGCTCAAAGGAGTTGACCAGAATAGTTTTGTTGTCATATTTGACTGTTCAGATTTAACTATTGAAACAAGGTAGGTAGGTAACCATAGAAATTTACAATTTATTATAACACAAAGGAGGAAAATCACAATAAAGTAATTAACGTCTTCTACAAACAATAGAATCATAATGAAAAAATCAACAAAATTGCAACCCATGAAGCCCCCTTTGATATCCACATAATCAGAAATTGAATGCAAGTACTATGTAAATTCTTATTTTAAACCTTCTTCCAGTAATATAGCATAAAATTTCCAGAATTAAATCTTTGCACACAAAAAATTGTTATCGTACAATCTGCAATTGTGATTTTGTTGAATTTGCTTTTCATATTATAGTAATTACAATTTTGAGTGTAGTTCTACTGAGATCTAACAAGTGGTTTCTCAGAAATTGGCATTGAAAAAATTCTTACAAGATTCGAGAAGGAGCTCGAAACCACCAACGGGCCGTCAATGACCACGGTAACACATGGTTATATCCCCATCCGTGTCTTCTTGTCAGTTGTCATCTAAACCATATAATCTTGCTCTTCCCCTTCACCGTTGTCCTCGACAACATCGGTGTCATGGCCTTCTTGGCACTAAAATTGGTAACGCTGGCATTCGGGATGATGTCGTCGGCATTCGTTCAAGGAAGCGTTTCCCAGATCAGCACACAGAGATAGAGTAGGGTTTCGTTTTAGTCTGCCTTACCCAGATTAGCAGACACAGGCAAGGAGGGTTTCATTTTACTCTAAGGAAGAGGAGGGGTCTTTTTAGAATTTTGAAACATATTATATCCTTTGATTTAATTTTTAAAAAATTTTAAATTAATATCATCTCAACCGTTGGATTTTTTTTAACATAATTCAATGATCTTAATTACATGGTGCATCAAATGTGCCCAAAATGCTTGGGCTGATTTTAGACTGACCCTGCCATATCCAACTGGTCAAAAGTTAGCACACCTATTCAATCTACGGTGAGCATCTATTCTTAATATATAAAAGTAGATACATAAATTTACCCACATTATTTTTAAGTTATTTTTCTTTTTCTATTAACGTCATGTCAGCAAAATCGCTTACGTGGCAAAATTTTAAAATCAACCACTCAATTTTTGCCAAATCATCTATTATTTTTCAAATTAGCAAAAAAAAATATATATACAAAAAACAATATAACAATTACCAATGACAATAATTAGAAATTAATAGTGTCTAACCAAATTTATAACTTATAAAGACATTAAATTCATATTCCTATATTTATTATATCTTACCGTTGTAACTAATACAAGAAATTTATAACTCCAATAATTAATTTATTAATTTCTATAAATAATAAACATTCATATTACAAATGTTATAATAATATTATTAATCATAATAAATTTTACGTTACAAATATTCAAATTCCATACTATTTGAACTACTTATATAAGTCTCTTATCACTATTCCTTCAAATTACATCAAATTTAGCACAAAAAATTTATTTCCGAACTACACAATATCTCAAACTTACTCAATGAAGATAACTATGTTGAATGTGAAAAGTGTACGAAGAAAGCATATGAAAAATGAGATAACTATATTTGTGGCACATGTAATCAAACACCACCATATCCAACAATAAGGTAACTCTATATACTTTTCATAATCACATCTATCAAATTATTAGTTACTAACCCAATACTTATTTTAGGTTAAAAATTCAATTAAAGGTTTCAGATCAAAGTGGTACAACAACTTTTGTATTATTTGATGGCGAAGCAAAAAAATTATTGGGTACAACTGTTTCAAATCTAATGGTACTCCAAAAAAGTAATGACATTGAAGCACCACCCCAATTAAAAAATTTGTACAACCTCATTATATTTGAAGTCAATGTAAATGATTTTAATCTTAAAGAAAGTTCTCAACAATACACTGTTATTAAGACATTTGTTCCAACCAAAAACACTAAATTTTAACACCTATTTGTTACCAAGACATTTGTTCCAACCAAAAACACTAAATTTCAACACACATTATAACAAATAAAACAGATAATACTAAAAAAAATCACTTATTTTAGTTATTTTAGACATTATTTTTATTTCTAATTTAAATTATTCATTGATTATAGGAACCAACTTCGCCAACACTAATATCATCAGACAAAGATCACATACCCATTAAGAGATTAAGGAGAAAGAAAAGTATACAAATTCAAGATACATCTTCAGAAGAAGAACATACTTGCAAAAATGAAACAAACAACACAATAGAAAGTAAATATAACTCAATAATTCATAAAGAACATTCATTCATAAGAACTTACACAGAAAGAAGAAAGTAACAACTCTAACAACAACCAATAAAAAAAAAAGGAGGACCAGCGCCACATAAGAAGAATAAGTTCATCAACTAAAACAAATGCAAAAATCAAACCATCAAATAAAAATGTCATTTAATTTTGTACATACAACTCTAATATCTAAATCTTTTGTATTACAAATTATTTTAAATAAAATACCTTTTAAATTTAACTTTAGTTTACATATTTAATTTAATTCTACAAAACATAACAATTTTTAATTTAACGCCCCGCACATCGCGCGGTCTCATTCTAGTACACAAGAAATGTGCAAATTATGCCTTATACATTAAACTATATTAACTCATTCAGCCAAAACAAGATAAACGCCTGATATTATCCTTTTCTTTTTTACATCATAACATCATTCTCTCCCAAACATTTCTTTTTCACGCGGTTCCTTGGTTCATGAAATGGCTTTGCCTAAAAATTTCTTCCTGTGTTTCTTTTTTTCCCCCTCATTCTACAATAATAAAAGAAAAAAAAGTGACAGTGCTATCCACACCTTTATCACTTGAGCAAAGTGCAGGAGGATTTCACTTCATATCTCCTTTTCTTCATGCATCTTTAGCAATTTTTTGAAACAAAAATGTCAACACTCTTCCATTGATCCCTCTCTTGTTAGAATCAAGAAAGACTACATCTGAACCACAAGTTGTACCATTTGGTGTAACAATCATCTAAGGCCAGGTACTACTCCTCATCCTTATGCTTGGCGAGCCCATGAAGCTCAAATTCCTTCCCTCTAGGTAGAAGCCGTTAAAGAAGCACTGGAGGAACCAGTTGAAGGGGTCCATGCATAAACTAGTAAGCCTGTGATAAGAATGACAGCCCCTGCAAGAAAGCCTGTTGGAAGAGAAGAGGCAACGCCAAGGTACGGCAATGGCAACGTGAACACATAGATGGATATAGGGACTGCCACAGAAACAATATTGCATGAGTTGGATTTAGATCGAAATTTCAAGTTAGCATGAAGTTTTAATGAT
Source organism: Arachis hypogaea (assembly GCF_003086295.3). NCBI lineage: Eukaryota > Viridiplantae > Streptophyta > Magnoliopsida > Fabales > Fabaceae > Arachis > Arachis hypogaea. The sequence goes on along the minus strand of NC_092049.1, from coordinate 808,598 downwards.
ATTATACATATATATATAAGAATGGAAGGATAGTAGGATATTCAAAAAATTACAGGCTGTCATCCTTCAGCTTAATTGAATAGCAAAGTTAATGAACAACCTCCTAGGGCTAAAATGATTGCTTTAATTAAATAAGACTTTACAAAACACTTCCAATAGAGCAAGTGATTAGATATTCTATTGTGAATGAAAATCACAGCCACATAGAAAAGCAAAAGATTTCTATTTTCTCCTGCCAAGATTATCTAGGTTATTTTCTGCTTTTTTTTTATGTGGCCAGACATACATTGCATCTTCAAATGAAAGCCAAAATGATTGTAGCCTAATATGTTATTTCCTAACTAGATATACCACTTACCATTTAGATTAACTACAAAAACAGCTGCTACATTATGATTGTAGATCCCAAAAAATAGAAGTTTAAATGCCAATGAAAGAGGTATTGTGGTTAAGCCATTCTACCATTAGTGACACAAACCCATCTAGTCTTTAGGTAACTAACAAATAACCACTAAACATAGACTAAACATTCCTTCTTACTTTGAGCAACATTTTCTAGATAATGTTTCCCATGCTTTTCTACATCTACAACACAATGAATTACACTGTTTAACTTTTACCAGTTACCATTACTAAGTACTAACTACCAATATTTTCATTTATACAGTAAGGGTATATATATACAAAAAAAGTATAATCAACACGTACATATGACATATATATATGTGGTTTATCTATCATGTGCCCTTAGGGCACATGTTAAGATTACAAAACAAGAAAGTTTTTATTGAAGATATAAAAAATTTAAGTTTTATCATGTGCCCTTAGGGCACATGTTAGCTAAACCCATATATATATAATCTAATTGAAGTTGAGAATTAAATGTAAAGCATCTGTAATTTTGTAACCTAATAGTTCCAAAATGAATGTGTAAAAGGATATTGGCAACATCTTATATATGAAACGGGTAAAAAAGCTGAAGATCTTCTGATACTTACCCCCCATATGTGGTTTTGGGAAAAAGAAATAAACAGTGTTTTTTTTCCCTTTTTTTTTGGTTTTTTTTTTTTGGGGGGGGGGGGGGGGTCCTTGTAACTAACTCTCTAGGTTGACAGTTTGCCATTTTGATAGAAAGAGAGGGAAATGAGATTGCATGTAAGAGACAATAATGGAATTAGAGAGATTTATCTTGGAGATTAGGCAGGACAAAACCCTACATGAGAGCAATAGCCTCTCGAATGCTGTTCTTCTTTTTTTCGTATTTCTTAGCATTCTCTAAAACATTTACAAAGCCAAGAATAATATCTCACTGATATAATATAGCTCCTTTACTTCTATTCCATCCTTCTCTGTTCTCTAATCTATTCTTCTACTCTACCTTCTACAGACACCATATTCTATTCTATTCTTTGTGTTATTTTATTGAACCAATGTAGAAGTGTTTTATTTTATTTTTTAAATAAAATCTGGCAGCCAAAAAATCATTCTTCCCTTTTCTTTTCCCATTAAGAAAACAAGAAATAAATTAAGGTATAGCCTAGATCCGAATTGGATAAATGATATGGCAGAGCAGTAATACTATCAAAATATTTGGTCTCTTTCGTCTTTTCATGCCCAAAAACAACTCACTTGTGACTTGAAGAAAGATGGAAACAGATGTCCCAGGTCATTGCAGGAACATTTGAAATGCATCCATATTTTCTTCTGCTCTTTCTTCTCCTAGACACTGAATGCTACTCTATTCTCTGTGCTATCAACAGTCTAGCTTATACTGGTATCAGGATTTTACACTCCCATTATATATTTGAAGTCAAACTCTTTCTTATTAAAAGCCCTTGTTTGTCCCATCCCATGTTGGGCAAATTAATAAGAATTAAGCTGACTAGTTGAGTTTAGAAACAAAATAATCAATTTAATAGGATAGTTCAAAGTATTTTACTTTTTGACTAGTAGGTTGCTAAATGTTTATTTATTAAATTAAGAAAATAAAGTTTACCCATGCAAAATATGACCAGTCCATGCAGGTTGGAGGCTCAAGCACTAGCCCATGAGGCCAATTTTGGTTTGATCGACCATTCTAGTTCTGATAACCATTATACCTATTTATTTGCTCCTCCAAAAATCTACATGTATTTCACTGCTAACCCCCAATAATAGTCCTTGCAAAAAGTTGTTTAAAGGAAATGCATTTCATTGTACCCAGTATCCCATCTCAAAATCAATTCTTGAAATCCCAATAAACAGGGAAGATACAGTTAAATCAGAAACTAATCCTGAATGTCCCAAAACTAACTATTTCTCAACCATAAAAAAATATTCTTCATCTGCAAGACTATGACTCTTTAGAGTCTCATGAATACTCCTCTGACCAATGTTATATTTCCTGTGAAACAAATGACATACCTGAAAATGTTGATGCTAGACAGGAGACAACAGCTGAAGAAATCTTGAGAAGATAAAGCAATGAGATATTGAAACCCATGTTGACAATGATAAAAAGCACAGGTAGCAGGGGGGCTCCATTACATCCTGAAACCAGATCGTACTACAATATGAACTCTTTTTTATCAAAACAGTTACAAAGGGAATATAAAATTAGGATATGAAACCTAAATCATGTGTTAGAGGACAGAGAGAGAGGAAAATGAGTTTGTATATAAGAGAGGAGAAGAGAACAGAGGGATTTATCTTGGAAATTATGTGGGGCAGAACCCATTTTCTTCCTTAATACATTTTCAGAGGTAAGAATGATATCTCACTGATATCATTTAGCCTTTATGCTTCTATTCCACCTTCTACTCTCTACTATATTTTTCTGCTCTATCTTCTACCACACACTATATTTTATGCTATTCTCTGTGTTATATGTCTAGTCTAGCCATATTGGTACCAGGATCTAACACTGGATAATACTTTCATTATCCTACAGATATTTCTTTCGATTGACACTTATGATTACATTAGAAAAAGATATTATTTTAGATACATAGTGAGTGAAAACAATTCTATACTATTAACCAATTCCAATCATATGCATATAGGTTACTTTCAAGACTGAATAAGCCAAACATTTTTATTAATATGACAATGCTAGATCAAATAATAAAGTTAAACTTTGTTAGACTAACAATGTATCAAAATTAAATTCTATAAAATAAATACAGCTTACCACTTGACAAACTCCCAACATTCAGAAAGCAGGCGGCTCCTTCTTTGAGGTAGTTTGGGAGTTGACTGAACGGGACACCCCATAATTTTGATAAGAATGGCAGCAGGAGGCATATGAATAGTGCCTACACTAAAGCATATACTCCTGTATTTAGGAATCTATTTGTATATATCTTTATAAAACCTAACATTATACTTTCAAACGATGAAAATTCATAAGAGATTTTTGGATACTTACTTGGAATGCTGACCCGAAGGAATTGACGACAAAGAGATCAACAGAACGTCCCTGCTTCAGATAATACAAAACGTTATAAAATTATTACCATGTCAGATTTTCTTTTAAAAGAAAGATAAAAAAGAGCATTAAGTTTCCATTGACATTCATATCAAAAGCATGGTTTGGAAGCTTTATAATCACGGTGCAGGATTTGTAACTCCCAACTGTGATTTATTATTTCAGATATATTCCTTGATGCTTAACTTATCTTCTCCGTCACAGATATATCACAAGGCGGTGGTGATTTTGTTCTTGCACAGTGGCTGCAGCAGCCATTGAACAAATTTCCTATTTTTTTATGTATATTTGGATTTTGTGGAAGATTTTTTGTTCAAGTTCCCTGGACTCAAGTAACAGGAATAATTATTTAAAAGGGGGAAAGTATAGTTTAGACTTGACTTGTGTGACAAACACCAATTCATGGTAATTAAAATCTCCTGGAAATAATTACCAAAAAAATATAAGAAGTAAATAAGAACCTGGAAATCATGAAAGTATTACATCATAGGGTGTTTTGTTTGCCCAAGTCCTAGAGTGAGATACTAAGGATCACACAAATATGAATCACAAATTGATTTTGCACCCAAGGCATCCATATAAAAATTCTCATCATATATGCTGTGTTGAGCTTGGTATATATTCTTGCGACTGAGGAAAACAATGAGCCTAGAAATTTCATATTAGGAAGAAAACTAACAAGAAAATGTCAGGATGAACGATGAAGTGATGGCCGACCCTGCCTCTGTGAACAGAAATAATCACCACTGCCTAGTGATTTGTCTCTCACAGGATAAGTGAAGCTTCAAAGGATATCTTTTGCAAAAATAGAAAAGAAAGAAAAAAAAGCCAAGGGATCCCTCTTTCCAAAGAAAAGAAAGGAACACATTGTTATTTTTAAAGGAAGGAGAATGTTACTCCCAAACATAGGTAATAGGTAGGAGTAGTGAATCCTTCACCAAAATCTTTTACAATAAAAGACTATATCCTTTAACTTGACAAATTAAAATGAGGCTATCATGTATGAATACATAAGGCCAAGTGCATGAAGAATTAAGATAATGCAATGAATAATTTGCAGCTAATGTTATGAAGGCTTTAAACCCGGAAGTGAAATCACTTACTTCAGAAGCGTCAAATGATCCTATGACCTTCAAATTCTAAATCACAGAAATATATGCATTAAAAGAATTCATTACTACATGCACCTTCAGTTTCCTGGTTGCGTCCAAAAAGATTACTTCCTACAAAGTATGAAAAAGCCAAATATCACCAGAGAGAACTATTTGAAACCTAGGGAAAATCATAAAAATAGACAATAACCTTCAGCACGGTATCAGCTGCTTGGAATAAAAATGAAACTATCATTAAAAGACTCCAAAATATACCAGCTTCCTTCAATGAATTCCCAGCACCTGATCCACTGCATTTCATTGACAATAAATACAAAATTGGAATTCCAGATACAGAATAGTCACAAAGTTTAAGTTGTACTGGCCACATCTAAATTACAAAACAACAACATAGAACAGGCTTACATAGTCGAACATCTGAGAAACTAACATGTACTGACCTTGCTACAGTAATAACTACACCAGTGGCTACAAGAAAGCATCCAAGCAGCTGGTTGACTTTATATCGTCTCCCAAGAAAAATCATTGACAGGAGAATTTGCCACACAAGGAAAGTCTGCAAGAAAAGAATAACTTAAAACAATGATCCACTCGTGCACCTATAATTTTAACTCATACATTAAACATATAGATGAGTTAAAATAAGTAAAGAGAGTAAGCATCACACAATGTTCGCTGTTTTGATTGTCAGATCAAGGTAGTTACATTCCGTTTGTTGAATGAATATTCCACCCCATCTAAATGTGGTTTAAAAATATAATAATCAGCAGTTGAGAAGTAACAAAATTCCATATCAAATTAAAACTTTTGGCCAAAAGAACTCTGGAGAAGCCCACATCACAACTTTTTACGGATAAAACTACAAATTCAAGACACAACAATATTTTAGGACAAGGCTGCACACCCTCCAGCAACATCAGTTATAACTTCATCTCCCTCATTCTCACACAGATAACAATTTGCAAATGGAAGTTTTTATACAGATACAAGAACAACTCAGCATTGTCACATTAATGTGAGTCACATTAGATGAAATCAGCTATGTAGATTAGATGACTTTTTATCACAAATAACTTATAGCTATTTACAACGCACAGAAATTTACATGGCAATCTACTAATGGCACACTCCATGTTAATCATTGAAGACTTCTTAGTATCCTATCACATACCGTCTCATTTTTCTCTCAAATATATCAAGTATGTTAACTGGTAGTTTCATCTAAGGTTTCAATCTGCCAAAAATAGTAAGCCAATAGTAACATTTTTCAATTGAGATTTGGGTCAAGCCCAACACTATCACCATGTTTTCTAGCAAACTGTTTTACACTGAGGAACACTTAGACAGCAATGAAGCAGTCCATATATCCAAGGACATCAGCTGTGCTTCTTTCGGTGCAAGGTACTTACTAGCTGATTTCTAAAAATAGGTCAGGTGGTATATACTACCTCCATTCTTGAATATGTATCCAATCTTGAATGTACAAATGAATGAAAATATTAAATAGACCTCAACGTTGAAAAGACTAGAGTGTCTTCTATAAAATTGCCCTCATCTCTTAATCTCATTGGTTCTCTCATTTAATTGATACTTAGCCCAGTTATTCTTTAATAAGGGTAGAATAAGATGGAAGAATATTTATTAAAATGACAAATAATTATGGACAAGCTATGTTTTGGAGGCAGACACTTATTTAATTAGAGATAGTATTTGCAAAGACATAGTTATATTTACCTTTTGAATTCATTTTAATTCATGTATGAAATTTGCATATAATTTTGAAATTTTCATATTTCATTAACGGAAATGCAGCAGTAAGATAATTAAACAATAAATTCAAGAAAGCAATTGACTGCTGATGGTTTTTTTTACCTGAGACAAAATTGGAATTGATGCCCCAGATAGCATTGCTGATACAACATACAGGAAACAAACAATTAAATGACCGTTTCTAAAAACAAACCAAAAATTGAACAGCCCAACAATATTGGTATCTATCTCCTACAATACCTCAGACATGAAACAGTCATAGAACCATCACAAATTCGAGATGAAACAGAGAACAATAAGATATGGATAAAAGTGAAATTAAGAATGTTTAAAATCTATGCCGTTTGATATTTGGAAACGCCGAACCTGTACAAAAGAGCTAAAATTGGCAACACTGAACCTGTACAGCATAATTTTCAAAATAAAAGGTGCTGACAATGGAGATATATATATATACATTGTCTGTCCTGTCACAGCTTAAGTATCTAAAGATCATGATATTTAACATATTCTACTAAGGAGTTGAATGACGTGTTGATTCAAAGCTGGGATGACCAGTGTCAATGTACCAACCATCCTCCCCTTAAATGTTTCTGCATTTTGTACAAATTTGATGGAACTCAATGAAGGAAGACTAACTAAAAACAACCAGAAAAATGACAAGCATTACCTCCTGCTGCCATTCCCGTGGCAGCACCAAGAGCCTCCAAGAGACCAACAACTAGAAATGGTGTTTTCGGCATTGATAACATCTCATCAGTGACAATGCCCACACGATATCGAATAGTCAAAATTGAGAAGTACACAAGTACATATCTGAAAGAAAGAAAATACCACTCCATTTAAGTTGCAATTTATACTATTCACCAGGGTAAAAAATGCACGTAATTTACATCCAATAACGTCCAATTGTAAGGTCTTAGGTTATTATAATAATGATAATATTAAGAACTAGAAGTGGAAGAAATATATATGACCTCTTATAACAGCCATCAATTGCACTCAGATATCGTCATTTTGTTTTTAAAATGTTAGGTACTTATCAATTATCACTTTTTAAATAATACTACAACAACAACAAAGCCTTATCCTACTAGGTGCAGTCGGCTATATGGATCAAACAATGCTATTGTGCCCATCATATACTATGTTTCCAGTAAGATTATTTACACATAGATCTCTTTTAACCACCTCGTGTATAATTTCGTTAGGTCTTCCTCTATCTTATGTCACTTGTCTATCTTCTTTCAAATCCACGCTTCTACTCAGATGCTCTGTCAATCTTCTCTCCACATGTCCAAACCATTTAAGATGAGATTATACTATCTTTTTAACAATATGCGCTACTCCAACTTTCTTTCATCCTCATTTCTTATTTTGTTTATATATGTTTAGCTGTTCATGCATCTAAACATCCTCATCTGTGTGTCTATGCCACACTAAACTTATGTTCATGCTTATTGTTTCTCCATTCTATATAACATAGCTGGTCTAATTGGCAATTCATTAAAATTTACCCTTTAAGTTTTAAAAGTTCTTAAATAATAACGATTGTTATTGGCATTCTCATATTGCTAGAGGAAATAGATATTATATTCTTTATCAAAATACTATATTATATTGTTAAAAGCGTACACTTGAAAACAAATGTTCGCCAACCAAAAGTTGGAAAGGAGGAGGCGAACCATAAACATCAGCAGATAATATGCCCGGACCCCACAATAAGAGGTTCAAGTGAGACTCTGGGAGAACCCATCAACATGAACCAAAAAACGCATAAAGGAAGAATAAAATAAACATATACATATAAAAAATTAGAAAAAGAAAACCCTTACAAAAACTAAGTTACATCAACGAGGAGAGAAATTAAATATTGTCTTTTACAATAAAATTAAATCCAATTGACTAGAAAACAAATGGTAACAAACAAATATTTATTAAGTTATGCTAACTAGCAAGAAAAAAACAAAATTGAAAAAGTTAACGCCCGATTATTAAAATAATATTTATACACTAAAATTAATTATTAATATATTTATGTATAAAAATATATATAATTTAATTTATTTTTTAATATATATTTATATTCTAATATATATTTTATATTTGAGATTAATTTTATTGACTAATTTTAATACCCACATAGCATAATTGAAAAAAAAATCATAAAAGCAACCATGTTCGGGTTATTAAGATAAATAAACAGTATTACTATTAATAACGTACGAAATCACAAGAACCACACAGAATGATAAATTAGCTTTGTAAAGTTAGTAGTTAACACTCCTTCCCAACCTGCCATTAATGGTTTAGCTTAATTCTCTGCCCGAGTGAGTGTAAAAGAGTTCTATACGGCAATCCAGAGTTAGATTCCGGTTTAATAACAAAATCTTTAAGTAACATTTTCATACCACTTATCCCATTTACCCAAGAAGCTTAAGAAGAAGAAAACATGGAAGAAAGAAGCGGTGAAGTGAAAAGAAGTACCCGAAAGTAGCAAGCTGAGCGAGGAAGAAAGGGTACTGCTTCAGAGGAACCAAGGCGAGCTTATACAGCACCCTGTTCCCTACACCCATCACTACCGTCACCGCCGCCGCTGCTACCACCTTCGCCGCCTGATTCATAATTGTCCGGTCATCCTCCGCCGTAAATTCCCCTAGCGCGTATGACGACATCGGGCCAGCCTTCTCGCCGTCTGAGCTTTCAACGCGGGAGCACTCAGACGCGCCGCTCTGAATCGCCTTCTCGGCCTCCCATCTCCGCCACTGCCTCGGCTGTCGCAGCACGATCCCTGGCCTCCCCGGCGATGAGTGCACGTAGGGGACCCCGCAAATCGCAGAAAGCCTCCTCCGTTGCCAGAACCGGACGTCACCGGCAGATGAGGTGGCGCCGCCGGGGAGAATCTTCAGGCAGAGTGACGTCATGAAACGGAGTTGAAAATTAAGAGAGAGAGAGAGAGAGAGAGAGAGAGAGAGAAGTTAATTGACTTGTGTTGAATGGTGTGTTTTCACATTTCACATTGCTACGAAAGAGAAACAGAGAGGAGAGAGGGTGCAAGAGAATCGAATCGAATCGAAGCGAAGCAAAGCCGCAAAGGAATGGAAAGTGGAGACTAGAGTCTGGAGAGTATATGAATGTCACAAACGAGGCTCGGATTTTACCAACTGTCTCCTTGGCCACGCCCACTGTCTTCCATGAGTTCGATGGCGTAAAATATATCATATCTATAATGCCTAATTTCTTTCCTATTTTAATTTAATTCTACTAACATAATTCAATATTACTTTTGCAGTCGGTTACAAAAAATTTTATGGTCTAAATTGCCTAATTTATTTTTTAAAATAAAAAATAAATTATGTAAAATTTATTAAATACTATTTATTTATCTTTTTTAGTAATTTAAATACAATGTGATAGAGCTATTTTTGTTTATCAAATTTTTACTCTCACAATTATCTTTTTATATTTTTTAATTTTTTTTTAATTCTCCTTATTTATTTTTTAACTCTAGATGCGTCTTTTGGGTATAAAACAATTATTTGAATACTCTATAACAATATATAATTTTAATATATGAAAAAAAATAATATTATATATACATTAAAATTAGTTATTAAAATCAGTTATCAGTATAAAATATATGTTAAAATATAAATACATATTAAAAATAAATTAAGTAATGCTAGGGAATCAAAAGGGTATTAACCAAAAGTCAGCCAAATATCTCTCGATGAATTCAAAATATCTACGAGTTAATATATGGACGTTTCTTTTGCTAAGTATCAAAATGTTTCTTTTTCATACTAAACGGATGTTCTTTTATATATTTTTCGAATTTTTTTGTATTACAAATATAAATGTCTCTATTTCTTTAAGAAATTCATAAATTTTTTAAAATTTTATAGATATTTAATTATTTTTACTAAAATATAACTGGATATTTCTTTTGTTAAGTATTATGATATTTTTTTTTCATATTAAATGAATGTTTTTTTTATATTTCTGTAATTGTTCAAAAACTTCTTTTAGTTAAGATCAATTGTATAGTCTGCAGTTTTTTTAATCATCAAAACGGCACCTAATATCCCAAAACGGGATGAAGATGCAATAGGAACAAGAGCTATGTATGCTCCACGCATTTCCGATGAGTTACGCCAGAAAGTGATGTCTATGCTTTATGTTGGGATATCTCTTGATAACATAATACAGCACCATGTAGAGGTGATGCAGAAGCAAGGTGGACCCCAAAACCGTGATGATTTTCTCACTCGAAATGATGTGCGCAACATGGAACGGAGTATCCGTAATTCTTCACATGAACTGCAGGAAAACGAACGATGAATGCAGTGTAAAGATATGAGTCCAGCGCCATCAGAAGCATGTTTTCTATTACCAAGATAACTCAGGTTCATAATTGGAATTCGACGAGTCAGATGTCGGTGATAAAAGAGGAGTGGATCGCAGTGGAGAGGTAGAGAGGGCTTGACGGAAAAAGAGAGAGGTGTGTGATTGTTGGAGGTGAGTAGGTTAACGTGAGAGAGAAGATGAAAGTTTTTATAGGTTTTAATTAGGTTTATTTAATCAATTTTAAATTTTAAATTTTAAATTTAAAAAATCTAAAATTAATTAATTATTAATATAAATTAATGTGGTTTTGTTTAATTTTTGGCTGATAATCTTTTGGTTTTATATACTTTTCCAATTACATATGTATTTGGTGCCTGATTTTAATGGTTAATATTATTTTGGTGTACAAATAATATTTTTATATAAAAAATGTGTGTATATTATACCAACTTCAACAAGATTTATTCTAAAAATCTTTATTCTCTGTCTAATGCTTTGGTAGATTCAACTTCAAGATACAAATTTCTCTCCTCATGAATACTTACTCGAGATATAATCAAATCCTTATATATGAACTTAATTAAGAAAAGACATCTTTCATTGCTTTTAGGAAAAATTATTGTTATATAGTTATGCCCTTCGAATTGAAAAATACAAGAGAAACATATTAGCGACTAATAAATAAATTATTTTTCTCTATTTAAAAAAATTGATAGAGATTTATGTAAATGATATGTTTGTAAAAACTTAAAGCGAGACCAACTTGCTGACCAATATGTCGAGGTATTTAACATTACAAGAGAATATGAGATGAGACTAAGGCTGAGTTTGGTAAAGCTTTTTTAAGAGGTGCTTGTGCTTTTTAAAAGCACAAGCACGTCATTTTGCGTTTGGTAAATTAAAAACCCCAAGTGCTTGTGCTTACGGCTTTTAAAAGTTAGGGGTGCTTTTGAAAGCACCTATGGGGGAGCTTTTCAAAGCTGGCTTATGCTTACCAAATTTTTTTCATTTTCCCGCACATATTTCTCGCTATTATATTGCCATTGAAATCTTCATATATTTCTAACTTCTCATCCTAACCTTCACAAATTCTAACACAATCTTCATATATTTTTTATTTTTCAACCTAATCTTCATATATTTTTTTTATTTTTTATTTTTAGTGATGATATTTAGGATAAAATAAATTTTTATGATACTTATATAAAATTTTAAAGTTAAAAAATAAAAGAATTTATTTATTATATTTATGTTTATTATGAATTTTTATTTTAACATTATTTTATTTTAAAATATTATATAAATTTTTAAAAAATTTGAAAAAAAATTTTTTTTGTTATAAACATGTTTATTATAATTTTTTCAACTTTTAAAAGTTGTTTTACCAAACATAATTGTGGTGCTTGTACTTATTAAAAGTCATTTTTAATTTGATTTTACCAAACGCAAGTGCTGCAGCTTTTAAAAAGCTATCTTTTAAAAGACAACTTTCATAAGCTACTTTTAAAAAGCAAAAGCTTTACCAAACTCAGCCTAAATCCCACTAAATATGCTTTTGCAGTAGAAATTGAAAAATTCTTCGAATTTATGTTCACTTAGAGAGGCATTAAAATTAACCCATACAAATGCAAAGCAATTTTGGAGATGAGGAATTTGATTTATTTGAAAGAAGTCTAACAATTGACTGACAAGCTGGCAGTTCTATCCAAATTTTTAACTGACTCAAGATTGAAGTTGCTACCATTATTTGTCATCCTTAAAAAAGGACACAATTTCTAATGGATTCAATAATGTGAACAAGCTTTTTAATAGTTTAAGAAATTTTTGAGTCACCATCCCATTCTGACCCAACTTAAGGTTGGAAGAACTCGTGCAATGTTTAGCTGTCGTTGACAAGCCGTAGCTTTCACTCTTGTCCAAGAAGATGAAGCAGGACAAAAACCTATTTACTTTACAAGTAAGATGTTGCAATGGGCTGAATTGAAGTATAAGAGAATTGAGAAATTTGTTTATATCCTTGTTTTGGCTTTCAGAAGATTGTGACTCTACCTCCAAACTCACACCATCAAAGTTTGAACTAATCAATCCATTAAGTAGATCTTATAGAAAACACATATTGCGGGATGAATGTTACAATAGATTGTTGAGCTGTCCGCATTGACTTCAAATACGAAACTCGGACAACCATCAAATCGCAATATTTGGTCGACTTTCTAGCAAAATACATAGGAGAACAACAAGGGAGCCCACTACTTGAAACTTGTACATGGATGGTTCATCAAATAAAGTTAATAGCGGAACAGGAGTCATCTTTGAAAATGAAAAAGGAACTTGGTTAGAGCTCTCCCTCAAGTTCAACATCCTGGCCTCTATAATAACCAAGGTGAATATGAAGTAGTGTTTGTTGGTTTGTGAATAACTAAAGAGGTCGTGGCCTTGAAATTAATAGCCTTTAGTAACTCTCAAATAATAACTTCAAATGTAAATGGTGAGTATCAAGTCAGAGATCCCAATATAAAAAAAATACTTAGAGAAGATGTTAGTCCAATTGGCTAAATTTCAAGAGGCTGAGGTTATGTATATTAGGAATTAAATGGTCGAGCTAATGCCTTATCCAAACTAGCAGTACAAAGTCGGGGGACAATAATAAAAACTTAATCCAAGAAACGTTGTACTCACCATCAATAGTGAAAGAAATCAACAAGTCGGATAGACTGACAGTTTCCAGCATGAATTTGGGTTGGATGACTCTCATCATAGAATACCTAAAATTTGACCTCCTTCCTTAAGGAGAAAAGGAAGCAAGATTAGTAAGAGAAGCTCAAAACTACACATTGATTCATAATGTCCTCTATAAAAGAAGGATATCTACACTATTGTTAAAATGTATTCGTCCTGACTTAAAAAATGGAAGAAGTCCTAGATGAAAATCATAATAAATCTATGAAAATTATCAAGGAATAAGCTCATTGACAAAGAAAGTTCTACGAACTGGCTTCTACAGAATTTACAGAAAGATGCAACCGACTTGAGAGAAGATGTCCACCTTGCCAACTACATGCTAAAAGTCTTACAGCAAATGGAGCAAAGGTGGCGTCGACAGTTGGAGAATAATGAGACAATAATGGCTGGACATTGGAGCATAAAGGGACGGGTGCTAGAGTGGGTAGATGGAGACTTAGGGTTGTTTTTTGAGTTTTGAAACGAAGAGTTAAGAGGGAAGTTGATGATTTCTTATTTTATTTTAGGAATGTTTTTTTATTTTAACTTTTTTTTTACTCTTAACCGCAAAACAGTATCAATTAGAGTATTTCTCAAAAATCTAACGAGTTTCAGTTTGATTATTAATTTCTAGCTACTTTACCAATTCAACAGCAATTTTTAAAATTGGTGGTTTTTCTTGTCACTTGAATCAATTTTTTAAATAGTTTCGATTTGATAGGTTCGATTGATAGATTCAAATTAATTTTCAAAATTATAACTAACATCGTAAATTCATAATATTTGAATTTGTGTACTACATTAAAAAAAAAAAAAAAAACTTAATGCTTCATTTACTTTTTATAGTGTATATCTATAGAATTATGTTATGTGTACACTAAAATTAATCATCAATATAAAATACATGTTAAAATATAAATTCTGAAATATACATTAAAACTAAGTTAAACTATATATATATTTATATACAAATATATTAATGACTAATTTTAATAACTATGTGCTTAAAAATACTAATTAGTCTAACTGATATCTCTTTCAAGCTTTTTTTTTTTTTTTTGATTGGTGGATTGGACAACTCCCAATCCTAGAGATATCCCCTCAAGCTTGAATTATAAAATTCAAGATATCTGGTTGGGCCGGCTATTTGAGCCGGACCGTATTGAGAAGAGTGATTGAAATAACAGCCGCTAAGGCGAGTGCGGGAAATACATTTTCATAGCGCGATATATATATAGTTATATACTCCTCCTTTGTGACTGTCGTCCAATTTTATCAATCGATCACCTCAAACCCTCGCTTCACAAAAAATCCATAGGCCCGCTGTCGCAGTTGATCATCTTCGTCATCACCGTCAGCCTTTCCTGGCTCAAAGTGATTCCAAACACCCTTAGGGTTTTAGAAACGCGGAAAAGACATGGCTTTCTGGGGTAAGTTAAGTTAATTCACTCTTGATTGTTCTTTTCTGCGATTGCGACGCTGTTCAACTGTTTGTTTTGACTCTCGCTGGATGTAGGAGTGGAAGTCAAATCTGGAAGGCCTTTTATCCATAAATATGATGATTCCAAAGGACGCCTCCATATATC
Organism: Arachis hypogaea; assembly: GCF_003086295.3. NCBI lineage: Eukaryota > Viridiplantae > Streptophyta > Magnoliopsida > Fabales > Fabaceae > Arachis > Arachis hypogaea. Next base: position 793,596 of record NC_092049.1, on the reverse strand, counting down.
AATGGTAACACATCTTCCTTTATATTTTGAGTTGCTCCAATTCAAGCAACCTCATTCTCATTTTTTCAGGCTACATTAGGGTTCGGTAGTGCGACCACAAGAAGCACGCTGCAGTGTAACGTAGGCAATAGCAGCCCCGTGTATCTCTGCTCTCTCTATCCTGGAAGCACTGAGTCATTGCAGTTGAATTTGGAGCTTGAGGAAGTCGATCAAGTTGTCTTCACCGTCATCGGAGCTCGCAGCATTCATCTCTGCGGTTACTATCTTGGCAGAACTTCTCGTACAGCCATCTTCCATGGAGACTCTTCGTATCCTTCACTCCCCAACTGCATTTGCCTTTCCTTTTTCCTTTTCTTTTAAAAATGCTTCTTGTTTCCTCAGCTACTATCGACAGAGAGTCATACGGGGAGGATATTGCTGATACAGAGAATGAGAGGTCGGATTTCAGCGATGAAGATGATTTGGACGATAGTTTTATTGATGATAATCCTAATCCGGAGGTTTTCCCGCCATCTCCTATTTCCAATGAAGGCACGTTCAATGTTCATCCCTTTCCTATCTTCCTTGTGTTTGTTTCTGTTTCATTCAACTTTTCTCCACTTGATCTTGTATAAGTTTTCTTGTAAAAGATACTAATTATTGCTATTGTAGAGTACTTTTAATGGAATTTGAAGCATGTTTTAATGCACTCTTAAAACGAAATACTTTAAATATAAACAAAGCCAAAACAATGCCTTTACAATTCTTCCAATGTCTTTTGATATTCACAAATGGTAGGTAGGTACATTTTTGAAACTTGGTTTGATATTTGTATCGCTGTTTCTGTTGTCACTGCAGAGGAAGCTTCTGATGATATCAAACCAGAAGGTAAGAAAAGCAAACATGGACGGCTTAGGAAGAAGTATTGTTCAGTAGCGTCAGATGATGATGGTGATGGGGGTTTTGAGGAAAAGATAATTGTAAATGATAGTATGGATGACCAGACAAAAGAATTTGATAACGAAGATAGCCTGCTGATTTCATCTGTTTACAAGAGTAAAGCTCGTCAAAGGATCTTAGTCGACGAAATTAACACCAGTAATAGTGGAGCATTTGATGCAAGGAACAAGAACTACGAAGATGATGGTGATGGTAATATTCAAACAGATTTAGAAACTGACAATGTCCTTCAAGATAGTCAAAGGGATAGGTGAGTGTCACCAATTATAAATTATAGTTTGTTTGCATGCTTGCTTTTCTTGGCTATAATTTTTTGTAAGTGTTCACCTTATTCATGAATTTGTTTCTTCAAAACAGGGAAGCAACTGTGTCAGACAAAGAGAAAGATGTTGAGGATGTTAAAAAATCAAAAAAGAAAAAGAAGGAAAAGCAAAAAGAAACCAAGAATGATGATAATGATGGCGATAGTATTATTCAAACAGCTTTGAAAACCAACAATGTTCTTCAAGATAGCCAGACGCATAGGTGATATCATTAATTCTAAATTATAGTTTGTATGCATGCTTGTTTTCTCTGCTTTAAGCTTTTGTTAGTTTTTTAATTTATTCATGATTTTTTTTCTATGAAACAGGGAAGCAGCTCTGTCAGACAAAAAGAAAGATGTTGGGGATGTTAAAAAATCAAAAAAGAAAAAGAAGGAAAAAGAAATCAAGAGTTCCCCTAATGGGCGTTCTATAAAACTAGATAAAGGTGAGCAAGATAAGCCAAAAATTGAGATTACCCTGGATATTATCGCAGGACAAGAACAAATGAAGGATGGCGCTGATGACGAGTGAGTTCTTATGTCTTCCGTGTACTTAGGTTTGTTGTCTTAGAGGCAAAGGTTTCTGATTTGGTTGTTGATCTTTTTCTGACACGTATATCAAGCAAACAAACTGAAACTGTGGATAAAAATCTGCCCTCCTCTGAGGTTGGTCATGTACAAGATGAAAAACCCAAGAAGAAAAGGAAAGAGCAGCAAAAGGAACACATCAAACAACCTACAGATAATGAGTGAGTTTTTCTTTATCCATTGTTTTATAATTAATGCTAGTTAGTACACTTTTTTGTTAGTATAAACCCACAACATATTGAATGCATTCATTGAGAAGTTGATAATAACCTTCATGCTTTGTACATATGCAACATCAACTCACTTATCCTTCTGTTTATGCAAAACAGAGACGCTTATTTAGTATTATTAGTAATGCAAAATGGTTTTTAAACAAAATTTGTCATCTAATGGACTGGCAAATTAACAGAGATGTCGAGACTATAGAGGATGCTGGAAAAGCTAAAACAAAGAAGAGAAAGAAAGAACAAGGAAACAAAGATTCACATCTTGGTGAAGGGTAAGTCCACTTGTTTTCCTTATATTTCGATATAGCAGCCCAATACACTTTATCATGCTTTAAAGCTAAACTGAACTTGTGGGAAAAATGAATTTGCAAAGTAATAATATGATTTTGGTAAATTTCAGTGCTGAACAATACATAAAATTGGCAAATTCTATGAGTAATATGACCTGAATTGTTCTTACTTTTTAAATTTGTTAAGGATACCCTTTATTCTATATCTTGTTGAGGGAATATGAATGGCTCCAATGTGTGACAAATTCTAACCTTTTCCCTGCAATCATCTTCGTAAAAATTCTACTGCAGGAGTGTGGAAGATCGTGCTCATGACTTTTCCAATGGAAATCAAAATGAGGAAAAGGTTAAGAAAGGAAAGAGCAAAAGTAAAAGTAAAAGTAAAGGGAACATTGAGGCAAAGGAGGAATAAATGAGAAAGTAGCCGAATTTGTGGATGGCTTATGACATTGACCGTTTCATTTTTACCAACTGATTATGGCTTGTAAGTTTTGCGGCAAGTTGGAGAAAATTTTGATAGAGAAGTTCCATGTTGATTGGGTAGTTGATTTTTTGGCCCCAGGATATGGGTTTCTTATCCAAGATATTAGGCTTACATTTGGAAGCAGACACCCTGCTTTGCTTCTTTTAAAGCTCGTTTTATAGGTCAAATGTGAAACCATTAAATGAGTTTTCTTCTTTTAATTTCTTTTTTGGGGTCAAGGTCCTTCATTACCTACGAAGTTAAAACAATATATTGGTTAATTGGTAATTGTTTAGGATTGTATTCTATAATGAATTGATCGAGATTGAATTACGTTGAGTCAGTTATATTTAATATTTTAACAGGTAACAGTATCAGTTCTTGGGTGTATATATGTATCAGTGTATTGCCTGCATTACCGGCAGATTGAGTGGTTAATCTTCTTTGTTATCTTGATGTTTAATCTGATTAAAATAAATTTATCAGAAAATTTAGTGTGGCTTATATGCTTTAATATTTGAGACCTGCTATACATTCAAGTTTTTTTTTTGGAGATAATGTGGGCAAAACAGGGCAGCATTGATGTCATTGATATTGGAAATGATTTCTTTTTGGTAAGGTTCTATAACAGAGGACCTGGATTTTGCATTAATGGAGGGCCATTGGAAGATGCTGGATCATTATCTGCCTATTAGACTATGGCAACCAGATTTCAACCCTATGAACACGTCCATAGATAAGATAGTAGTATGAGTCAGGACTCAGGCTCCCTGGACTTGCCATAGAATACTACAATAGGATGATTCTGGAGAAGATAGAAAATATTTTGGGAAGATTAAGGTAGATACCAACACTTCCCAAATTTGTAGAGAAACGTTTGCAAGAATTTGTGTTGAGGTAGAGCTGGATAAAGTATGAAAGTAGCAACTGTCCGAGGAAACCACCATGGCAGTTGGAGGGCACAATCGGAGAAGGAGAAGGGTATGTTGGTAAATGAGGAGAACCAGGGACCATACGGACCTTGGATGCTTGTGCAAAGAAATCCATGTGGCAGGAGGGCACAAAAGGCAGGTGAATGTACAAGTAGAAGGAAAGGATCAGAGGGGAGTGGACACTGCAGCACATCAATCTAAGATTCAGCGTTCTCCAACAATTGGAGGGCAGCGAAGCTTCTACTCAGAAAAATGAAAAGGACAAGGGTAAGGAAGCAATACATTCTCCTAAATATGCTGAAAAGAGTAATCAAAATGTTTCTGTTCCCAATGAAAAACCCAACGACCAACTAAGTAAAGGCCCAAATCATGAAAACCCCAAAACTGTCCAAAACCAGAATATTCAATCTAGACCTAATCCAGGAATACCCAATAACAACCCAGCCCAGCAAAATGAAAAAAAAAAAGATAATAACAATCATGTTCCAAAATCTGACCAATTCCACCAAATTCAAAACCCGACCCAAGGACAAAACCACAAGCAAGATAGAAACCAGTTTTTTAACCATGGTAAAAATACCCAAGCTGAACAAAGTGCCAGGTAACTCTGATATCGGATTCGAGTTTTCTTATTTTTGGTTTTCTGGTGGTTGCTCTTTTTTGTGATTTCTATTATAATGAAGATATTAGCATGGAACACTAGAGGGTGTTCAAATAAAGCCACTATTCGCACACTCAAAGAAATGGTTAAACAATACAAGCCCGAGATTACTTTGTTAGTAGAGACAAAATGTAGCGGTGAAAGTGAAAAAAAAAAGTAATTAAAGAGATGGGTTTTGGAAGAAGCTGTTGGAATTGTTGGGGAATTTGGATGTTTTGGGTGTGAGGGTGTTACAATCCCATCAACAATTGATACACTTGGAGATACAGAATTTGGCACTTGAGAAGAAAGCTTTGGCTAGAGATATACGCAGTCCATGGATGCTCATTGGGGATTTTAATGATATAATGGCTGCGATAGAAAAGAAGGGTGGTGTTGATTTAGATCAACAAGCTTGCGATAGATTTAGAAATTGGATAGAGGAATGCTGCTTGATTGACCTCGGGTATGTCGGGTCAAAATTCACTTGGGTATGGACAGAATATTTAAGAGACTTGACCATACCCTTGCCAACTCAACTTGGACCATCACCCATTGCTTGCTTATCTAGAGCCTAATATTTATGTGAATGGAGAAAAGCCATTCCGTTTTGAAGTCATGTGGCACCCCCATCCTGACTTTGCAGCTTGTCTGGGCCGCTACCTTGGTGCGATGATATCAAACTCAAGATGCAGCAAGGTAATTCAAAACAGCAATAGAAAGAGTAAAGAGAAAAATTCAAATGGTGGAATGGCAGAAAGGGTGACACTGGTACAATCAGTCATAAGTCCATGTCTATATTTTGGTCTGATCCTTGAATTAAAGGTGAAGAGCAACTCATCAATAAAGCAATTGTTCATGTGGATAATATGATTGTGAAAAAGCTCCAATCATGGTGAATTCTTCATCTCCAGTGCTTATTTTCATATTACGTGGATCAAGTATGAAAGATTATATGGGATTGACAAGGACCGCAACGAATCAAATACTCCTCTATGTGCTTAGACATTGTCTAACGCCAAATCAGCTTTGGGCTTCTTTAATATAACCACAATTTTTTTTAATCTTTGGGTAAAGATGGAATCTAACATCTAAAATTGGTAGACTCAATCAGAGTAAGAGATGAAATTAAGTGTTGCCAAACCAAGAGAATAAAGGCTCATGTAAAATTCTCGTGAGAAATTTATTGTTAGTGATCCATCTCAAAGAATTATAACTAGAAAGATACATCTAATATTGTGGCATTTATCTCAATAATTGAACCTCAAAACATTGGAAAAACACTTGTTAATCTTTCATAGGTAAAAATTATGGAAAATAAACTAAAAAAATTCTAAAAAAATAAAGTCTGGACTCTAATTAATTTTAATAAGTAGATATTGCCATTTTTAAGTGATAATATCACTTTTTTATTATATGCATTATTTCAAAATTATCCCACCATAAAACTGTTTTTTTTTAAAGTAAAAGCTCAACACAATAAAGTGGAGCGTTAAGAGCTAGACAAACCCCACAGCTCTAACCAAATAAATAAACACACACTAAGACAACAAAAAGTTTCCATGTCATCTTCGGTATAGCCATCAACAACAAAAGGGATCGACACCTACCCACTCGTTAACGCTAGTCACAGTCATGTTGATTATCTCTTCAATACCTTTGCTTTTACTCTAAAAAATCCTCATGTTCCTTTTCATCCAAATGTTCCACACGATAGCACAAAAGCACCTTATCCGCTACTTGCGATCCTCCTTACACCTCGGTTCCTCTATCCAACTTAAAAATTGCTCTTTCATTGAACCCAGATATGACCATTGACGGCCAAAGTCCGATATCCAAGCACTCCACACTTGCCAAGCAAATGCACAGCCTAGAAACAAGTGATGTACATATTCTAAATCGTTATTAGATAAAACACAGATATTATCTTCCGGCTTGACAATCCCAAACCGGCTTAACCTCTCCTTTGTATTCACCCTGTCTATCAAAACAAACCAAGCAAACAGCTCCACTCTTGATGGAACCAAACCTTTCCAAATGGTCCTAGTGAAGCTGTAGATGGTTACCTCCTCCAGAAGCATTTCTTCCTGCATCACTTGCACAAATGAGTTTGTTGAAAAAACACCTTGCCTATCGTATTTCCACACCACTCTATCCTTCCGGTTATTTACTAATCTCACAGGTCTCAAAGCCTCATGTAATTGATTCACGAGTTCCAATTCCCATTGGAAAAGCTCTCACCTCTATTGGAAGTTCCAAATCTACTCTAACCCATCCCAAAATCCGCAATCCCCAATGACAGATCCACATTAGTTTGAAACAGAGAAAAGTCTCGGGAACCGATCCTTTAGAGATCCATAGAGTAACCATACATCCTCCCAAAACCGAGTCTGTCGCCTATCACCAATCTCCATTGACAACCCTGTAACCAGCTTATCCCAAAACCGTGATCTGTAACTAGCAAATATATTTCCATGGGCCTCCTCTAGTAGGTAGCACTTGAGTTGACAGTAACTCATTAAGATTCAGATTATTACATGAACATACGATCTTCTTCTACAATGGGCACTCTTCTTTTGCAAACCGCCACCACTACTTAAACAGAAGGGCTGCATTACGAATCATAGCATCACCAATTCCTAGCCCGCCTAGTTTCTTGGGAGCTTGCACCACTTCCCATCTTACTAGTGCCATACCGTTTCTATCATCTTCCTTACTCCACAGGAATCTTCTCTGCAATGAAATCAATTTCTCAGTAACAGCCTTCGATATCTTGAATAAACTCAAATAATACACTGGCAAACTATTCAAGATTGACTTGATAAGCACTAACTTTCCAACTTTGTTTAATACCTTAGCTTTTCATAGATTGAGTTTCTCCTCAACTTTGTCTATTATAGGCTTCTATGTCTTCACCAACCTCGAATTTGCTCTTAAGGAGATTCTAAGGTATTTAACTGGAATGATATCCCCCTTACAGCCCAATAAGCTGCCCATACGCTGAACCCACTGCTCATCATAATTAATTGAAATCAAATTGGACTTATCAAAATTGATCATGAACCCTGACATCAACTCAAAATATCGCAGAAGCCTCTTGTAATTCTTAATAGTCTCCTCTTCAGGTGGACAAAATAGAATGGTATCATCAGCAAACTGCATGTGCGAGAATTCTATACTATCTCTCCCAACCAACAACGGTATATACGTCTATTCTTAATTGCCTCTCTAACTATTCGATGCATCACATCCACAACCAGTACAAATAAAAAGGGAGAAAATAGATCACCTTGTCTCAAACCTCTTTTCATTTTAAATGACTTAAATGACAAACCATTTATCAGACTATGTTATTAGAAAAATAATTAGACTTCTTAATTAGATCTCTAAATCTCTTAATCATTTTGCCGTGCAAATCCATTTCAACGCGTAGCACTAAAACTTTTCGATATAGGCCTAACTTGACTGCTATTTATTATTTTTAACCAAAACTATCTATGTAAACAAAAATTACTGGTGTGTTTAGCTACTCCGTCAGCGTCACTGCCACTAAAGTAGCATTATGCGAAACTGACTGTAAATAAATAGCAACCCCAATTCCCAGTTTCAGCAGCTCACGGGTTCTCTTTTCTAGTTTTCTCTTCTCGTCTTTGCCTCTTCATCTCCCTCGCTATTAATATATATTACCCACCTTATTTTATCTCTCCCTTCTCTTTCCTTTCCTTTCCATCCAATCAGCCCACAAACTAAAAAATCTTTCTTTCCTCAACATCTCTTTTTTCTCAAACCACAACACTACATAAACAGAGGAAATGAAAAAGCCACAGAGAAGAACAACGGGTACTAAGAGTAAGAGGAGCATCTTATCCACCCTTGCGCTACTCCTTCTGATCACAAGCTGCCCATTCAAGAGTGTCGACGCCGTCGCCAACCCGATCAAAACGGTGGTCGTTTTGGTGATGGAGAATCGCTCCTTCGACCACATGCTGGGATGGATGAAGAAGCTGAACCCGGAAATCAACGGCGTAAACGGGTCGGAGTCAAACCCGTTATCGGTGACCGACCCGAATTCGAAGCGGTTTTTCTTTAAGGAAGAGGCGCAGTACGTGGACCCGGATCCGGGTCACTCGTTTCAGGCGATAAGGGAACAGATATTCGGGTCAAATGATACGTCGGCCGACCCGGCACCCATGAACGGGTTCGCACAGCAAGCCTACTCCATGGACAACACGAGCGCCATGTCCAACGATGTCATGAACGGGTTTGATCCTGACAATGTTGCTGTTTATAAGTCACTTGTCTCTGAGTTTGCTGTCTTTGATAGGTGAGTCCATAATCCCCATAGATGCAATTCATTCCTTCCTCTCTTAAACTTCGTCACCTTTTAGAAACGGTTTTGTTACTAATTAACCTTTCTACAAACTAATATATTTGTTAATTCCCCATAAATTTTGTGTCATAAAAAAAGTCAGGTGAAAATTCAGGTGAAATCTATTTGACATGAAGTTGATAACTGATAACTATTAGATAAAAATTTAATCAAATCAGTCAAACAATTTAACGGCTCTCAATTATACTTCGCATAAAGTCGACAGCACCTAAGTTTTCACAAAAAATCTTGTTTAATTTGTAGTATTAAGTTGTTTGATTTTTCAAACACTAAATTAGCAGAGGTAAAATTATACTCCCAATATTTAAGACACAAAAAAAACTCTTAATATTTTTTTAAAATTTAAATTTGTATCTTTATTTTAGTCTTCGTCCTTTAGTATTTTTTACCGCTGAGCTAATATCTTGGCATTAAAATATTGCAATAACAAGATATAATAAACAAAAAGTTCGTCTTTTATTTTTTCATTTAGAATTTAAATAAAAATTATTTTAACAAATTAGAAAAAATTAACTTACTTTAAACATAATGTCATTATGGCAAATCATTGTATGAGTATTTGTAATTGTATATATCCACCGTTTTATTGGGTGAATGAATGAAACAGTAATGTATGCTGAGTTTGTCCCGACGAATACTTTATCTATTAATATATCAGATTCAAATTAAGGGAAAAAATAAAAGAGAACCTCATAATTATGTAATATATTTTTAATAAGAATAAATTATTAAAATGGTATTCGAAAATTATTGTTATTGACAAAAATAATTCTTAAAATTATAAACGACAAACAAGTTTATTTGAAAATGTGATAATAGTAAAAAAAGTTTTGTATTTAACAGATAATTTGTCAATTTGATCCAATTTTTCGTGATAATAGTTAAATAACACTATTTAAAAGATGCACAAAAAAAAATAGAAAGAAATTTGAATTTTAGACTATTTTTTTATTTTTCAAAAAAATTTGATCATTCAAAATGAAAATTAAAAAAAAAAACAAAAAAATTAACAATTTTAAGAAAGAAAATACATTTTTTTTCTAATAATACTTATAAAAATTTGTATCAAAATAATATTTTTAAAGTTTTTTTAAATATATATTTAATATCTAATCACTTTGTCAAATTCTTAAATCTTTCGAAAATTCATTTATGGTTTGTATCTTTTTAAGTTATTTTTGTCAGCAATGTAAACATTCTCCTATTATTTTAGTAGTTAAAGAGTACTAAGGACTAGCAATTTTTGTAATTTTTAGTCATTAATTAGCCATTATTAATATCTTTAATGGTGTGAGATTATATCCAATAATATGAGATTACTCATTTTTCTTTTATTGATTAAGTATCGGCCAAATTTTAATAAAAGTATTGGCTCAAGACTTTCTCTTAATAATTTACTAGATAATGGATATATCATAATCTTTTAATTAATGCATGTGTTTCATAGGTGGTTTTCCTCCGTCCCAGCGTCCACCCAACCCAACCGTTTATATGTGCACTCCGCCACTTCACATGGAGCGACCAGCAACGTTGCGTCCCTCTTGGCAAAAGGTTACCCTCAACAGACAATCTTCGACAACCTGAATGATGCGGGCATTGACTTTGGAATATACTATCAGAACATACCGGCAACATTGTTCTACAAGAACCTAAGAAAGCTCAAGTATATCTTCAAGTTCCACCCATACGACCTGTGGTTCAAGCAGCATGCAAAAGAAGGAAAGTTGCCGGGGTACGTTGTGGTAGAGCAGCGGTACATGGATACAAAGTTGTTCCCAGCCAACGATGATCACCCATCGCACGATGTCTATCAAGGACAGATGTTTGTAAAGGAGGTATATGAGACGTTGAGGGCGAGCCCACAATGGAACCAAACCTTGTTGGTAATCACATATGATGAGCATGGTGGGTTTTTCGATCATGTGCCTACGCCGGTGCGTGGGGTGCCCTCTCCAGATGGAATTGTGGGTCCAGAACCATTCAACTTCACCTTTGATAGGTTGGGAGTTAGAGTTCCAACTATTGCCGTCTCGCCTTGGATTCAAAAAGGAACTGGTAAGTCTTAGCTTTCCCTTTCTATACGTCTTTCTTTTTCTACAGCCACTTATAGCTAATGATAGAGTCTCTCGTCTCTTTTTATCCCAAACGTTTATAGTAGGAGTGAACACGATCCGGTCCGACTTGACAATCTGGACCGAACCCGCTCAATTCGGGTCAGACCTGACCTAATATCATTTAAAATTTGAATCTCGCTCAAAAATCTTGACCATGTGTACAACGGCGGACGGTTATTTAACCCAATAGGGATAAATAATGAAAACCACTCCACAGATTACTTTAAATTCAAAAACTCTCATTCAATTATTTCACATCAAATTTCAAATTTCAAATTGTCAAAAAATACAATTAGTTATTTCAAAAAAATAACCATCCCAAACCCTAATTTACCAAAACATTTTACTCCAATACCCTCTTCTTTCTCAACCAGCTGCCACCTCCACCTTCGTCAATAATCATCCGACTTCACCTCTATTAGAAATAACCATCCACTTAAGAATAAAAATAATCATTCGCATACCTAATGAATTGAACATCCAACATATTTTAATTATATCTAACTAAACCCAATCCAATTAAAATAATCATCCGCATACCTACTAAAATGATTATCCTAAACTGTCTATTAAAGTAGAAGGAGAAGAAGATGAATGAACAGAAGAAGCAACCATGATCAAACTGGCTGCGGGAGAGGCTGCACGGCCGGCGGCGGGTGGGCAGCACGAAAGAGGCTGTCCGGGGCTGGTGCGGCGCGATCAGACGTTTGCGGAGAGGCTAGGCGGCGACGGGTAACAATGTTGACGTCCGTACCATATGTATCATGAGTGACACATGAAGATGGTGCAAAAGATCCTCCTTCCCCATACGAACATTCCATATTGACTTCCCAACAATTTCCTTGGCTCAATCAATTCCCTATTCACTAGCCTTTAGCAGTGGCACCCTCAGCAGATCGAAAACAGCAATAATTTGGGGCTTGTGAACAGCAACGGTAGCGGGAGAACGTAGTCGCAAAACAGAAACGGTTGCAGCGGCACTGGACTCCTGAACAGCAGCGACGGTAGTACTGTGGCCGTGAACAGGAGCGGCGGCGGGAGAACGTGGTCACGATGATTGTGAGGACGTGAATTGGAGGTTCTGGTGAGATTAGGAATAATAGTGTGAATGCGTTTAAATGTTAATCCTAATTTTTAAATTTTTAAATTTGAATTAAATAACTAATTAATCATCTGATCTTAATTTCCTTTTTATTTCTATTGTACACATTGTATACTAAACTCATTGTCTCCCCACATTTTTTCAATTGACTAAGGCCCGAAATCATATGATTTGACTCGGCTATCATTAAACCAATTTGGGATTGTGACACGGGTCACTTGACCCGGCCAATTAAAAACTCAAAATCCTAATTTAATCTATCTCTCTCAGCCTCCCTTTTCTTTAGGGGTGCACATTACTCGACCCGGGCTGAAGATCCGGCTTGAACCCAAAAATTTCAGGGATAATTTGGTGTGATTTCATAGAGTTTAGAACCGGGTAAGGATCTCAAAAATAGACCCGGTCATTATTTAGGGTCGGGGCAAGGTCAAGGTCAAGACGAACCCGACTTCATCCGGTCCATGTGCACCCTAGGAGGACTAAAAAAGGTATATATGTTTTAAATTAATTCTAATATTATGCAATATTAATTATAAGCTTATTGTTTTATTTTTAATCACATTTGTTGAATTAGGAAATTGATCAAAGAAACATGAAATTATAATTTATGGACAAATTCAAGTTTAAGTATGGTTACCAACTTTTTTGTAACAAGTATTTTTTTTATTCTTTATAAATGAGTGCATCATAATTTTTTGACATCAAATTTATCAAGACTTGGACTTCATCCGATCGAGACCCGATTTTAGTATGGCCCGAAAGGAGTGTGATTTCATCGGGTCTAGGGTCGGATAAGGGTCTCAAAAATAGACCCGTCATTATTTAGGGTCGGGTCCGAGTCAATGCGAACCCGGTTTCACCCGACCCCATGTGCACCCCTACTCTTCTTCAATCTCTTTTTCTCTACACTTCTCTCTTCTTCTTCATCATTAACCATCGACAGCCGCACCTTCCCCTTTTGACGATTGTGCCTTTGCCCTGCTTCACGTCATTGTTGTGCCTTTTCTTTGTCGTCGCGCCTCTTCTTTGTCGCTGCCGTTCCAAATCTATTCTTGAAAAAACGCACATTGCCACTACACCTCTACTCTTCTTTACATCGCCATTGTGCCTCTAATATGCTTCATGATGTCACTGCGCCTTTTTCCTTCTTCACATCACCGATGCACCTCTTTTTTGTCGTTGTCGTTCCAAATCTATTCTACGAGATCGCTTTTCCCTTTATTTGACTAGATCTGTTGCAGTAGTAGTGATATTGTTAATGTTTTTTGTAGTTGACTAGTTGTTATTTAAGAGTAAAGATTCATTTTTGTATCTAATGTTTGGAATAAATCTTAAAATTGTTCCTAACGTTTCTAACTCGTATCAATGTTGTGCTACCGTCAAATTGACTAACATTTTAGTAGCACCATTACACAAGTGTATTTGTTTATTGTTACAATTGCCAGCAAAGCTGACTGACCTGGCCAAAACCTAGAACCCACCTTACCCACTACAGCATAATAGACCCAACTCCACCCTAGACCTAAACAGATGCCTAATTCTTCTAGCCACCATGTCGCGGCGCTGCTGAATGCTTCCAATCTGCCTCCACACTAAACTCCGCCGGCTTCACTGCTAGTTTCTGTTCTTCGCAAAGGAGAGAACATGATGATGCTATGTTAGACTACAGCTCACCATGCCAGTCGCCACCACAGCATGCTTAGCCTCCGCCGTCTCTGCTACAACTCGCCATGCCAATCGCTGTCGCGTTTTCTAATTCTGTTGATATCTCCGACCGCCGTCGCTGCTGCTATCGTGCTAAACTTCCATCCCTCAGTACCGCAGCGATCTTTCCTTCTCCTCTCCTCTCCTTGGATTCCCATCTCGTCCTTCTGAAGCTTCGCGTGCACAACTCCAGGTTTCTACGTCAACCCTAACTTTCCGGTTGGTTGATTCTAAAACTCTGGTTCTTCTTTTGTCTGAATTGTGATTACCTCCCTGCAAGTTCTACTGTTAGATTGCAATAGATATGTTTGCTGCTTCGTCTCGTTTCAAGTTAGCATGCTTTGGACTCCATTGAAATAAATCAAGGAGAGGATATGGAGCTCGAGAGATGGTGCAAGAGCAACAACAAGAACATGTTTTGTAATTAGGGTTTTGGAGAGAAGGCCTATTTTTACGTTTATTTATTTATTTTCTTTTTTATTTAGTAACAGTTATCGGCAAAACTCTGCTAGAGCGGACACTAATCTCCAGGTGCTTAACAGCATTATTGAAATGTTAGTTAATTTAACAGTAAGACAATATTAATATAAGTTAGAAATATTAAGAATATAAATAGAACGTTTTAAAACGTTATAAATAATTTGAAACTTATTCTGAACATTAAAAATAAAAATAATACTTTACTCTATTTAAAATGATCAAATTAGTGTTTGCTTTTGTAATTTGTTATTTGGAATGTCTAATTAGCATTTGTATAGAGAAATTCTTTGTTATTCTAAGATCTAGTTTTAAATACTTAAAATTTTTTTTATTAATATTCCAAAAATATATCAGTTCGTGACATATTCATTACAATGTTACATTTTAGAGGAAACTAATATAGCCTTTTCTGTGTATACCTTGCTTATCATATGGGCATTTCCCCATCTAGATTACAGCTTCTCTTTATGATTGTTTACCTAAAAAATCATAGTATCATGTCTCAAATCTCACCTAGGTTCCACCCACACATTAAATCTGTGGTTTTCGTGAATCGTGATCTTGTAAGTTGATTTTCTGTTAGGCACTACTGGTCATATATAGTCACAGGTTCACACGAAACCATCTGATTTACACGTTACTAGTTAGTACTTTGGATTGAAACCGACAATAAACATAAAAGTGGATTGCAGTGTTAGTGCAGGGTGGGACCATATACCTTTTGGTGTATTATACATGATCCTTTTGCTATCAAAATATAATATTCTTTTTTATATTTTTTATTTTTGATTAATAAAAACTAGTAAATATAAAATATTTATTTTTAATTTTATAAAAATATGAAAGAATTTATTAAAGATAATAAAATATCATTTCTTATTTAGGCATTAGGTATTATATGAAATGGAAATTTTATATAAATAAATAGAAAATTCCATATTTTTTCAAAATAATTAAAATAATGTTAAATTAATATTTTTCTCCTCCCAAAAAAACATTAATTTTAGTATTTAATATTATTTTTAATTATTTAATAAAAATTTTCCCCGTGAAACGTCGTTTCTTTGGAATTTACGTTTAGGTACTTATCAACCCAGCCACGACAAATTATTCATCACCACATGAAACCGACCTTTTAATGCTGCAATCAAGTTGCTTCATACATATCGCGAAAGGGAGCAATAAGTTACGAAATTATTATGGGTCGGTTGACTTATTCATCAAGGTGATATATTGTTTTTTCGTCTCAAATCAAAGAAATATATATATATATATATTGGATTTAACTAACATATATTTTTAAGGTATAAATTAAAATTATTATTAATAAAAGATTTTAAATATTTTATTTTAATAGATATATTATAATTATATTAAAAACCAAATTTTACAAAAGATTTTAAATAATAATTTTAATATATATCTTAAAATATATGTTAATTAAATTATATATATATATATATATAGAGAGAGAGAGAGAATTGAGTTGAAGAGACTTGAAGTTTGTTCAATAATGCCCTGTTTCCATCGGGTTAGAACGGATTACCAATCTAATCTGCAATGGATAAGATTTGATTCAAGTGTTAGGTTAATTTTATTGGGTTAATAGTTAAATTGGTTTTGAAAAATCATTTATTTTTTAAATTAGTTTTTAAATAATTTTTTTAGTCATATTAGTACTTGAAAGATAAAATATATTGGTCCTTTTGTTAGTTAGATGATAACATGTCACGTTAAATGTCACATGTCACCAGATGATTGATTGACGTGTCAGGTCATGACAATTAGCACGTCACGTGTCACTTGACATGTAAAAAAATTATTTATAATCAAAATAATCTCTGAAAGTCTAAACATAAGTCATTTTCATCCCTAAAATTTTTAAATTAATCAAATTAGTCCTTATATATATTTTTTATTTTTTATTAATATTAAATTTAAAATATTTTTTAATAGTACTAATTTTAATATTATTTTTAGACCTTAACAAACAAAATTTTCTTTACATAAAATAATAAAAATAATTAAATTATTATAAAATTATATTATCTATTTTAAAATTTTACCTTTTTAAATTGTAATTTTTTTTATAGTGACATTTTTTTATTTAAACAAATTTATCAAATTATTGTTGATTATATATTTAAAAATTTAATATTTTAAATTTCACTAAATAATATAGTAGTTATTTTAAAATTTAAATCTTTTAATTTTTTTAAATTATAATTTTTATTATTATTTAATTTATATGGTAGAACTCTAATTAAAAAATCGATTTATCAAATTACTTGTTGAATCTTAATATTTTAATATAAAATATTTATATGATAGAATTCAAATTATTGTTGAATCTTAATAACTAGTATATAACTAGTATATACTAAAAGTTTTAATATTTTGGATTTCACTAAATAAATATAGTAGTTATTTTAAACATTTTAACCTTTTATTTGACAAGTGATCCCATAAATCGGTTTTTAAATTATTGAGTTCTATCATATAAATTAAACAATAATATAAATTATAATTTTAAAAAATTTAAAAGATTTAAATTTTAAAATAACTATTATATTATTTAGTGAAATTTAAAATATTAATTTTTTAAATATATAATCAATAATAATTTGATAAATTCGTTTAAATAAAAAATATCACTATAAAAAAAATTATAATTTGAAAAGGTAAAATTTTAAAATACAAATGACAAAATAATTTTATAATAATTTAATTATTTTTATTATTTTATGTAAAAAGAATTTTGTTTATTAAGGTCTAAAAATAATATTAAAATTAGTACTATCTAAAATTATTTTAAATTTAATATTATAAAAAAAATATATAAGAATTAATTTGATTAATTTTTAAAATTTTAAGAATGAAAATGACTTTCGTTTGGACTTTCAAAGACTATTTTGATTATAAATAAATTTTTTATATGTCAACTATCAAGTGACACGTGATGTACTAAATGTCACTGAACTAACACGTCAACCAATCATTTGGTGACACGTTATATTAGTATAGCACAAATGCCTTTTAAAAAAGTTTTACCATAATAAATCGCAATATGTTTACAATAAAATACGGGATAATAGGACACTTTTCCATTGTGCTATACTAATATGGAGGTGCTTTCCCTTTTTAGTACCAAACACACACTCCTAGCATCTTTCTACTAGTATATTTTGTGATTCTAATATACACAACAAACCATTGACAAGTGCATATATGAGTATGCAGTTGTTCATGGGCCAATGGGGTCACCAACTCCAACATCTGAATACGAGCATTCATCCATCCCAGCGACAGTGAAAAAACTCTTTAATTTGACTTCTTTTTTGACAAAGAGAGATGCATGGGCTGCCACCTTTGAGAGCATTGTCCAGACCAGGACCCAACCCAGGACGGATTGCCCAGGTTAGAATTTAGAGCCTTAATCATCTATTTTTGGATTATTATGAGAACATTTATTAAATTAGTCATTTAAATAAAAAAATATATACTTTTTATTCTTAATATTTGTGAATTTCTTTTTTAAATTTTCATAACAGTTTAATTTCATTCAATTTTGTTCCTAGCGTTTTTTATTTGTATTAAAATTATTCCTAAAAATTTTCAATTTCATTCCTAAAGTTTTACATAGAATTAACGTTCATAGATAATTTTGGCACAAACTAATAAAGTTAGAGACAAAATTAAATAAAACTAAATGTTAGAGATATTTTTTAAAAAAATTAAAAATATTAAAAACAAAACACATACTTTACCCTTCGTATATTAAAATATAAAATATATGTTAAAATATATAAAATAACATGTGTATATATACAAAAAATATATAGTAACTAATATTTAGAATAAACATAATATTCTTGTATTAAAATTGGAGACAAAATTATCTATGATGAATAAGAAACGCTATATTAAATTATTAATTACGATTATTTTATGAATACACATAACATTCTTATTTTATTTTCTGAAGTAAAAGACAACATAATACTCTTCTATGTGTACAAATACAATTGCAAGCTAGCCTAGGATTAGATATTGCCCAAAGACCAGAAACACTGAGACAATAAACATAAAAACTAGTTTGTTTGTCTAAACAGAAATAAACTCAGGTGCAGTTGACTTCACGTGAAGTTGATAGTTAGGGAGTTATTAGATAAAAATTTAGTCAAATCAGTCAAACCATCTAACAGTTTTCAGCTATCAACTTCACGTGAAATCGAATGCACTTGAGTTTCTACAAACTACAAAACCTGGTTTGATGAATGATGGTGTCGGTGTTACTTTCTTTTACAGAGAAACTTCCAACCCCTGTAAAGATGAGGCAGGGTGAGGCGAAAGAAGATGGTAAAATGAGTGAATTTCAACAGGAGTTGATTCAGCTTGCGGCGGTGATTAAAGGGGAAAATATCTTGACTAGTTACCCAGATAGAGTAGGGAAGAAGATGACAGTGAAGCAAGGGAAAGATTACATGGAAAAGGCGGTTAGAAGGTTCTTCGAAGCAGGGCGTTACGCAAAGAAAATGGGAGTCAGCGACGACCATATTGTTCAGATGAAGCCTTCTTTGACCACAAGATCATCCAAACCAACAAACACAAATCCTTAGAAACTTAAAACCCACTTGCTTCATAGGGTCAAATGAAATAATATATACAATTTAAACAAAATATAGTTCTATACAGTATATATGGTGTATTATATAGAAAAATATTAAATAGTTATATAAAATTTTTTAGATTCCAATTAAATTTAAGAGTAAAAATGAATTTTAAATTAGATATTTTAGTTCTTAATAAATTTTTAGTACTTTTAAAGATTTTGAGAATTATTCTCATCAAATAGACTACTTTTTTTTTATCGTTTTTAATAAATTTTTAATATATGTATTGAATAATTAAATTATAAAAATATTATTATAAAAAATATTAACTCCTTTTATACAGTGACTAATCTATTTTTTAGAACATTTAAAATAATAAAATTTTATTAAAGGATAAAGTATCTAATTTAATTTTTTTTAAAAGTAATTTGGATGTGTATGGAAATTAATTACCCTCTAACTAATATCGATTTAATTTGATGCGTAAAACATTTTATATAGTCGTACAATTATATTCATTCTTTTGGATGACTGTATACGCAGTTAATGTGAAAGGTAATTATTTTTACTATGTAACATTATATAATTTAATGCACATATAAAACTACTTGACAATGCATTAAAATATATTCTTACTTAAGTTGAAAAGTCTGAACATTGATTCGGTGACTCCTACTAATTCCGTTTTTTTTTTCATAGTGGGTTATATATTATTAATTAATAAAAAATGAAATATAATGATGTTTAAAAATAGGACAACATGAAAAAAAAAAAGTAAAAATCTCCTAAAGCAGTATACTGATAGTATTGGTGCATGATTAAATTAAGAAAAATCTAAAAGAATAAAGAATAATAAGATTGAAATTAATTTTTTTTTATAAAGTGTATTTCGTTACCATATTTCTTAGAATAATGTAGAGGCACAAAATAAGTGATCCTTTTAAATAAACAAGTTTTATTTTTATTTTTTAATGAGTATCAAATCCGAGAGATGGTTAAAGTACAGAAGGAAGTTATTTTAATCCTTTATATATTGCAAGTGACAAATTGAAACAGGACAACTATAACGTATGGAAAATCCGAAAGTGACTTGTAAATTAAAATACAAAGCCTGTTTTGTGACACACATGCACATAAGCTTTTTCTTTTCTTAATGCTGAGTGGAGAAAATCATCTGATTAAAGCCTGTATTTTAATTTTGAAGACACTTTTTAGTTTGTTTGTTCGGCAAGAATGACGACTAAAATGAAGAATAATAATCTTAAGGTGAAAATTAGGTACAGTCAACTTCACGTGAATTTGATAACTAAAAGTGATTAGATGAAAATTTAGTCAAATCGGTCAAATCATCTAACAGCCCTCGTTTATCAACTTTATGTAAAGTCGACTGCACCTGAGTTTTCACCTACGTTAATGTCTCTCATATAATTGACTTGGAGGCCTTTCGTGCAAGTATAAGCCAACAAAGCAGACGATAAAAGAGAAAGAATCCAAACATTATTCCCACGTTGATCCACCTCTCATCCTTTTCAAGCCCTCTACTCTTCAACACATCAAAGCCAGTAGTCAAGCACTTGGAATAAGAAGAAGATGATGATGATGATGAGAATGAGAAGCACTTATTTCTCTTATTCCAGTACTCATTTGTGATGAGTGCATCCAAAGGGTACCTATAGAGTGACACATAATACATAAAAAGCCAATACTTTGGGATGCTGTCCTTGGGAATGAAGTATCCAGAGAAGAGGAAGAAGGCTCCGAGGACTGTGCAAATGAGAGAGTTGCCGGAAATGAAATCAGGTGACACCGCGCTCAAGAAGAGCACCAGAGAACTGGCCATGAGGACGATGAACCACACGACTAAAGCGAAGAATCCGAAGGCGCTGATTGAAGGGTTGAGTCCTACGAGCCAATAAACCGGAACTGCAAATAATATCGAAACTAGAAACAAGAAAGGAAGGAACACAAAAGTGTTGGCTATCATGTAATTGGAGATTCTATAGGCTCCCCTTGACGCTTCTTTCATCACAACACGCCTTTCTTGAAGGTATATTGGAAGCGCTTCAACCGTTGAAGACAGCAAAAAACTAAGGCTAAATGCAAATAACCCTAACCTTTCTGCTACTCCTCCTTCATCCTTCCTTATTTTTATGTAAACACTTCCTAACCCAAATCCACCAACCAATGCTTGCATTGTTCTTGCCAAGAATAATTGCTTTGTCCTGTAAATAATCTTCCAGAATCTTGAGCAAAGGAACCATATCTCAACCAAGTTTGCATAACAAAATGTCATCATAGCTCTGTTTCCTTCCACTGGGTACATGGGGTTTGGAAATAATGCCTCGTTTTCTTCCAGCTCAGTGGTTTTGGTTTTGGAAGCGGAATAATCTTGTAAGGTGCGTATGATTTCCATGGAGAATTCCAAAGCATTGAGTTGCATGGGAATCTGAAACCCCAATTTGGTAATGGCTTCCTCAAGGGAATCTAGGCTACCGTTGTGAACCACTGAGCCATTGGAGAGGATCAAGAACCTAGAAATGTAGCGCAATATTCTGTAACCGGGTTGGTGGATTGACAGAACCACTGTCCTCTTCTTAGCTTTGACCAACGAAGAAAGAAGCTCTATGACTTGCAATGCCGAAGTACTGTCTAGGCCTGATGTTGGTTCATCTAAGAGCAAGATTGGAGGGTCGTGAATCATGTCAACCCCAATTGAAACTCTTTTCCTCTCGCCACCTGATATACCTAATTCAATTCAAATAGAGTAAAATTGTTATAGTGCTATCCAAGTGGATAATCTGTTAATTGGGTGAGAAAGGGATAGTGAATCAAATAGCGCAATTGTTATAGTTAATCTGTTAAGACGTGTGTTACACACACTTTTCTTTAGGCTTAATTCGCCCCCACCAATGTATAATGGTGTGCAAAATGGGTTACTGGCGAATTTCCTGTAAGATACAATGAATAACACTTGACTTGTTTATGCACTCACACAATCAAGCCTTACACTCCACTTGGATAATCCGCCAATCCATTGGTGACTTTATCACGATCGATTAGGTGAAACGGTTCTGCAAAGTTTGTAGCAGAGTGGGACACTCTATATAGCAAGATTCTCAAGTATCTATATTATTCTATGCTAAAAATATTGAGTACCTCTGTTGTCTTCATTTCCAACGAAACTATCTGCCACGTGGGAAAGGCCTAGGTCTTGCATCAAGCTTTCGACACGCAATTCTCGTTGTTTTGGTGTCATTTCCTTCAGTCTGAACTTGGCGCTGAAGAGAAGAGTTTCTTTGACGCTTAGAAGAGGAAGCAGGTTGTCCTCTTGTGGCACAAATCCACAAAGCTTCCTCAATTGTGCTGGCATGGTCATTGGCTGCTCATTGATCGATATGCTCTTGGGATCGAAATCTTTTTCTTTCACCCGCCCGGAGATTATCCGGAGAAGAGTGGACTTTCCTGTGCCGCTGGGACCCACCACCGCAACTATCTCTGAACACCTTGCAACAAAAGTCACAGACTTGAGTATTGTCACAGGCTTAGGCTTTTGACATAATGAGAAGGAAGTGGTGTTGTTTTGGTGCAGAGTATAGGAGAGGTTTCTGACGTGAAGTTTGTAAGCAGTTTTGAATTGATTTATTAGTGGTGGTGGCGCCAAGAAGACTGCAGAGTCATCTTCGTTATTGTTGCTGTGGTGTAGCCTTGGTGGCTTCAAGCATAATGCCATTTTGTGATTCTGTGGGAATAATTAACTGAGCTTGATTATTTTTATGGAGGAAAGAGAATGTTCAATTTGAGAAGAAATGGAAGTTGTCTGTATGCGGTTGCTTAAGGTTATGTCTCTTGTATTTTTAATTGTGATTATGGCGTGTTTGGCAGAGGTAGGTTACCTGAGATAGAACAAATGTGTCCTTTGGATTAGTGCATAAATCGGACTTTGAAAACACAGAAACTCATCGGTAATGTTTTAGGTTATAGTTTGCACCAGTCCACAAATCCAGGCAGTTTAGTTAGGTGACGCCGTTGTACAACATTGTGGCTTAAATGCGATTAACTCGCCTAAAGTTCTAAACTACCGGAGAAAATAAATCATTCTCCAAATTTGTTAATAACAAAAATTAGTTTGAGACGTAATAAAAATATATTATTTTCAAAAGAATTTTAGAAATTATATTTTTAGAATTTTTATTTATTTAAAGCCTTCCTTGTCGAGATCTCCCCTGGACTGCTTGTATTCACTTTGGGTTGGGCATTATTCCTGATGATTTCCATGTGTTGTCCTATACTGTGTTGGGCTTTTCGATGTTGCTCTACTGATTCTCTTTGGTCCTCTTTTTGTTGAGGTTTGGGCTCAATTATAGACTGTCCCATTTTGCTTTGTGATGCTTCTAGTCTTTCAAAATATGACAGATGTGAAGAAAAAAGAGGTTCAAGAATAGATTGGTTGATCAATTGCTGCTCTATACTGCTTCTTTAGTAATTTGGCCTTGATAATAGTCTTTTTAGGATTGATCTCTTTACTATTGAAAATAGCCTAGTTTTTTTATTTTCAAATCTCCCATATTAGAAAAACCATCTTACCTATCCTTTTCTCTTTATCATATTCACCTTCTTCCTTAATTCTCCTAATTTTTTTCAATAATCATTCTCCAAAACTTGTAACATGTTTTTGAGAAGGGCAGTATTGACATTGGCTACCAAATCAAGCTGCTCTAATCCATGGATAAAATAATAAAGTATGTTCAACAGTCTCGCATTCCTTAAAGCATACTTAACACATATGGGATTTAACTAATTTCCTTTTACACGACCTCTTGTTTACTGGTAGTATATTCTGCGCTGCTCTCCAAATGAAACTTTTAATTTTTTGTGGAGTTTGGATGATCTAAATCACTTTCCATAATTGTTTCATATTCATACTCGATGAAACTACTTCTAATCTGCTACCCTGGCTTTCATTTTTAGCTGCCATATATCCAGTTCTAACAGTATAGCATCTATCCTTCCTATACGGCCAGACAAGTCTATCTTCTTTTCCAAAAATGCTAACAAGGGTTCTTAAAATTTTATCTTTGACTATATCAGAAAAATCCCTTCAATCTTCTTTATATCCCAACCTTCTCCCTCCTTCAACAACTTGCTAACCCACTCCAACTCAATTCTCTCTTGCCTTTGAATTTTACCCCACACCAAACACCCAATTATCATCCCATGCGTTAACCCTAGCCCATTACCCACACTCCACCTACCATGTCTCCGAAGAAAGTCCCCGCAAAGTTTCATCATGCTCTAGTGTCCGTGTTAGCGCCACCTTTCTTTTCTGAACTATCTTTGATTTCATTGAAGTCTCCTATGACCAGCCAAGCCTTAATCATTGCATTCGCAATATTTTGGAGGGGAGGCCAAAGGGTTCTTCTATTATGGCTTTGGGGGTTGGCGTAGACCGCGGTAAGGCACCAGTCTTCTCTCCTGGGTCTCTTAACAATGGTGTGTATAAATTGTGGGTGTTGTTCTATGGGGGTAATATTGTACTCGCTATCATTCCAACAAATCCAGATTCCTCCTACAAAATCATGGGCTTCTTCAATAATGTAGTAGCTGAATCCCACGTTCCTAACGGTGTTCCTAACGAGGTAATATTGTACTCGCTATCATTCCAACAAATCCAGATTCCTCCTGCAAAACCTTGGGCTTCTTCAGAACTCAACACTTGGAATAAGGAAACTTTTGGTAACATCATTAAAACGAAAAGAAGGATCATGAACAGATTAGCAGGCATCCAAAGACATCACTCCTATGGGAACAAGCCTTCTTAGAACAACTTGAAACATCCCTCCAAAAGGAGCTGAATGATATGTTGGACAAAGAAGAAATTTTTTGGCTATAGAAATCCAGAGAACAATGGATTATGGAAGGGGACAGAAATACGAGGTTCTATCATACAAAGACCATCATCAGAAGAAGGAAAAACAAAATTCTGAAACTTAGAGATCGGCAAGGCAAATGGATAGAAGAGGAGCAGTAACTGGAAAACTACATTATTGATTATTTCACAATCTCTAGAGAGAAGAGGTAAATACAACTCCTATATATTCTCTAATAACTTCTTATCCTAATCTAGATATCTCTACTTGCAGAAACTTAGAAGCAACTACAACAGATGAGGAGATCAAAAAAGTCCTTTATAGCATAGGCTCACTCAAAGTCCCAGGAGGGAATGGGTTCCCTGCTGTTTTTTATAAAAACAACTGGGAGCTGTTGAGCAGAAAGACAAGTGACCATATAAAAGACTGCTGGAACAATCCAGAACATATCAAAGACTCCAACACCACCCTCTTGGCTCTTATCCCTAAGACTTAATACCCGGAGTTTGTCGCCCAATTCAGGCCCATAGCCCTTTGCAATGTGAGATACAAAATCTTGACAAAGATCCTTGTAAAGAGATTGAAGCTCCTTCTTAATGAAAGGATATCTCCGCACCAATCCAGCTTCATACCTAGCAGGAACATCCAGAATAACATCCTTATAGCCAAAGAAATTTTGCATTCCATGAAAAGGATTAAAGGGAAGAGAGGATACATGGCAATAAAGATTGACTTTGAAAAAGCCTACGACAAGATTAATTAAAAATTTATTAAGAGAAGGCTGAGCGACTTCAAGCTCCCTACCAATATCAGCAACATCATAATGCAAGGGGTACAATCGGTCAACTTTAATATCCTGTGGAATGGTAACAAAACCAAAGATTTCAAACCCGGTAGGGGAGTGAGGCAGGGAGATCCAATATCCCCCTATCTCTTTGTGATTTGCATGGACTATCTATCACAGTACATTGAACAAGAAGTGGAGGAGAAAAACTGGAGTCCTATAAGGGTGGGGAGGAATGGCCCCAAAACTTCGCACCTCATGTTCGCGGACGACCTCTTGCTATTCTCGGAAGCTTCTGTCAGCTAGATTACTATAATTAAAGAAGTATTGGAGAACTTTCATGCCATTACAAGGATAAAAGTCAACAAGGACAAATTCACCATAGTATTCTCCAAGAACACAGTAACCCACATCAGACAGGAAATTACTAGTAGAACTGATTTCAAGGAAAATAATGCTTTGGAAAGATATCTGGGGGCTATGATAAACAACAACAACAGGAAAGGAAATGAGAATTTTAAAACCGTTATCGATAGAGTCCATAGTAAGTTGAAAGGTTGAAAGAGCAAGTGCTTATCCCTTGCAAGAAGGATCACCTTAGCCCAATCAGCCATCAGTCCCAGTGTAAACTTCGAGATGCAAAACGGAAGGGTGCCTAAAGGAATATGCGAAGAAATTGAGAAGCTGCAAAGATGATTTATTTGGGGAGACACCGAAACTCAAAGAAAATTTCATGCAATAGGATGGAAAACTCTCTGCTCCCCCAAGCATGAAGGGGGATTGGGCCTAAGAAAACTAAGCATTATGAATAACGCATTTCTTATGAAGATAATCTGGCAACTTAATAAAGAACCAGATTCTCTCTGGGCAGAAGTCATTAGACACAAATACTGTAATGGCAACAGACAAATCATACAACCAAGAGCAAGAAGAATGGACTCACCTTTATGGAAAGAATTAGTCAAAGTTTGGCTAGAATACAAGAGGAACACGTTTTCCAGATTGGGGATGGACTCTCAATGAACTTTTAGCGAGATCCCTGGGTAGAAGACATAAATAGCCTGCTGGAATTCGCAACACAAAGCATTTCAGACACTGAATCTGCTGTTTGGGAATGGACCAACAACAAAGGGGAATGGGACATTGGCAAATTAAAGGAATACTTACCGGAAGACATTGTGGCCAAGATCACAGCATCTCCACCTCCATCCCTGGACCAAGATGAGAACACGATAGGCGGGAAGCACACGGAGAATGGTGATTTTTCCATTGGAGCTACATACAAAGCCCTAGAGAAATGGACAAAACCCCAACAAAATGATTGGACCAAGATATGGAAATGGCAAGGGCCTCAGAAGGCTAAAACGCTAATGTGGAGACTTTTATACGACAGATTACTAACTAACCAGAGAAAAGCCCACACCTTTGGTGGTGATGACACATGCCATAGTTGCAGAACTTATCCAGAGGACACTTTACATGCTTTCAGAAATTGCCTGATTGCCTTAAGCACCTGGATGAACCTGATAAAACTGGTTGCTGTGCAAGCTTTCTTCTGAACCAATTTGAAGGATTGGATCACTCTAAACCTCAACAATCAACTAGGAACCTTACCAGATACAGAATGGAAGGACACTTTCATCATCACATGCTGGAACCTGTGGAATTAGCGAAACAGAGAACTTCATGAGAACAGCTATCAAAGACCTCCCAATGCAAGCAGGGAGATTTTAAAAAGGGTGCGAAAAATCTGTGAAGCTTTTGACAGAAAGAAAATCTCACCTTTGGGAACTCGGAAGGAAACCATCCGTGTGAGATGGAATCGGCCACCATCAAATTGGATCGCGCTGAACACAGATGGCGCTATGGAGGGCACGACGATGAAGGCGGGTTGTGGAGGACTCCTCAGAGGCAGCGACAGGAAGTGGATTGGCGGATTCTTCTTCCCCATCGGTCGTTGCTCAGTTTACAAGGCTAAGTTGTGGGGCATTTTGAAAGGACTTGATCTGGCCTGTGCTTTGGGAATAAGGAAATTAGTTATACAGTGTGACTCCTAAGCTGCTATATCCATGATTAATGGTCAAAAAGATCTTAGCAAACACTCTAATACCTTGATCAGAAACATTAACCAGTGAAAAAAAAAGTCTTGGAAAATTTTTTTTGTAAATATTTATAGGGAGAGCAACAGATGTGCTGATTGCCTAGCTCGAAAAAGTCTAAACTTAGACCCAGGCTTTTATTTTTGGGACCTGCCTCCTAGAGAAGTTATTAGCATCTTAGCTAATGATAAACAAGGAGTTTCTATGCCCCGTTTAGTTTGTATTTAGTCTTCTTTTGGGTTTTGGCCCCGATTAATCACAAAAAAAAAAAAAAAAAACAAACTTGTGATGGAGCTGGTAAGATGTTATGATATGGATGAGCAGAAATTAACATTTCCAGTAGGTGAATTAGTGTCGCTATAATAAGAATTAAGGATACACTTGGCTTAAATGCACTAGGTATAAGGTGACTTAATTTCTTCGATTTTTTTTGTTATTTTCTTTTGTTATGCATCTCGTACGAGTTTTTCATATATTTTTTTTCTCACAATATCTCTTATTCTAATAGGCTAAGGACTACTATAAAGGAGTGATATTATTTAAAAAAAAAAATGTCAGAAGATTGATGTCTCTACGAACTAATGATAATTTACGGAAGTGAATTTTTTCAATTTTTTTAATTATTTGATAAAGTGTAATTTTTTATTATTTAATTTTTTTTATATATTTTTAAATTTATTTAAAAAATATAAAATAAAAAAATTATATTTTACTAAATAATTAAAAAAATTGAGAGTATTCATTCCTATAATTCTACTCTCTTAGAAATTATGTTTGGCGAAAATTCAAGGCCAACAGCACCAAGAGCACCTTGCATTGCTTGTTGGACCAACTATTTAATTACTGAAAAGGTTAAACTAGAGTCCAAAAAGACAATTGTATGTTTGATTAATTAAATTTAATATATTATAATCTTTTTATTCTCATAAAAAAAACTAACTAATTTATGATAATTTTGTGTTTTAGGGTATCCTTAAAAGAGGCGAGAGAAGGAAAACAAAAGATGTTCTTAATGTTGTAAAGAGAAACGGAAAACACTGAAGATTCTTCAAAAGCATTGAATTTGACAAATTCTAATTATGAGTTATTTTTAGAGTAAATAAACAAAAAAATACACAAAAAATTTTTAGGTAAACAAATATATATTTCAATCATTCGAAATATCTAATGTACACACAAAATTAATAACAGTTAAGAAAAGTGACATATCGTTAGTGAAATTTCGTTTCTATTAAATTTACTGTCTATGCAGCTATTAACATGACAAACTGGACTCTTAAATAAAAAATAACTAATTTAAAAATTAAAAAAAATCCAAAGAATATTAGTTGTCTTAATTTCTGAGGTATTATTCCCAAATTTAGCAATTAAAAATGTCCTAACAGAACTCATGCGTCACCATCATCTTCGTCCTTGATCCCTCTAGCAAAACAAGTTTTATTTGTGGTGAGAGTTAGTCCACCTTGAGCGAGAGAAGCGTATATGGTTACATGACACCTACTTAATTGAATGACTTAATATGAACAATTTTGAATATTTAATTAGGTCACACTTATAAAAGCCACAAAAAATTAATCATATATAAAATAGATCTATTAAATTGTGAGATTTGGATAAATTAAATTAATTTATTGATATATTTATTTAGTTATAATTAATTGATTTAATGAGTTAAAGTGAATAAATTAAAAAACACTTTTAGAAATATGTCACATTAATTTCATCATTAAGTATAAAAATTTAATTTTTATATAATAAAATAGATTATAAAAACGTGTACTAATACATGCCAACAAAGTATTATCCAGATCAGCTTGTGATTTTGAAAGGGAATTTTTTTCCTGTTTAATCCTAAGATGTTAGTGTAATTTTCTATTTTATAAGTATTAAAAATAATTTAAGAATGATTCATGATATAGCATGTTTTGTCTGCGTTAGTGACCAACAACTTGATTTAAACAATTTGATTTAGTCTAGTGATTAGTTTATTATGTTAAATTTTTTAAATTCTTTAATTCTAAGATCATTTATGTTAAATTATTAAAAAAAAATTGAAAATATAAAAATATATCTAAATTCGTGATCACCATCTTAATTTATTGTTCGTAATTTTAATGTGTGATTCTTTGATATTTCTCAACCAAAATCTATCACATTCTTATTTTAGGCTGAATAGTAACTTGTTGATAAAGTTCATAATTCTAATATGCAATTTTTTAATCTTCTTCAACCAAACTCTATTAAATCCTTATTTTAGACTGAATATTATTTTTTTGATAAAACAAGGATTGCATAGTACTTTTGGTGTATTGAAAAACTAAAATCCTAGAGTTATATTTATATTAGGTTATTGGTTCTCATTAAATTCTAAAGGCCAAAGTAAAACAAAATATTTGATTTTATTCTCATTTAAATTTAATAAAAAATAATAATGACTTATTTCATTTAGCATTTATAACAATAAATGAGATCACCTATATAAATCATATAATATAAAAAGTTAATGTAATTATAAATTCATGCGTACCAATAGAATAAAAACACATGAACAAATTAAAATACGACATGTGGATTATATTTTCTATGTTAGTAATTAATTATTTTTTTAAATATATCGTATCAATATTTTTACTAAAATATTCTTATATTTTTTAAAAAAATTATTAAATTTTATAAAAAGACTTAAATATTTTTTTTATGTTGGACAAAAATCACCCTTTTAAATTAATCAAATTTTAAAATTTAACTAATTTTAATCTATAATTTTAAATTTTAAATAATTTAAAAAATAAAATAAAAACATATTTAATTATTTATCCACACTAAAAAAATTACTTTAATCTTATTGATCCTTCTCCGTAAATCTATAGACGACTGATTGGTAAGTTTATTACTTTTTGGCTGAGAAATACATGGATGCTTTTGCTTAGTTTCTGATTCAAGTGACATATGGCGATGAATTTACGTACCAATTTTTTTTTATATATATCTCTAATTTGTAAGTTAAGTCTGCGATCTCTAGTCAGTCCATACATCTGAGGAACTATTATGATTAATCTGGTGTGTCGATTGTTCATATTGATAAAATAAAATAGTTATTATTAGAATAGATTAACAAATGATATTCTCATACACAAGAAAAAATCAAAAGAAGATAAGAAACATCTAAAATTTCTAATTACAATATTTGAAATCTCTCCATAATGATGCTAACTTTGTATATAGTATCATTCTTCACTTTTTTAGATTGTGATTTCTTTAATGTTTCGACCATAGAATTATAATTGGAAATTGAATAGGTTTCAAATGTTGGACTTCCTTTAAATATGCTGATGTTATTGAAGAAACAAATTCATTGAATGAATGATTTGTTATACAGTTTGTGTATCTGCCAAGTGATAATAACGTGTGATTGTCTCAAAGGCATGCATGAGGGAAATATAATTGCATTGCATCCAATGTTTGCTGTTTTGGTTAGAGATGGAACAGAGTGTATAGCTTATCAAGAGAATAGCATGCTGTTAGAGATTACTTTATTGAGAAGTGACTGCCACAGTGTTTCGATCATAGCTTTGTAGACATTGATTATTCTGGTTGAAAAATGAATACTAGTAGTTGCATTAGTCGTTTATTTCAAATTCAAAATGTAATAATTTTATTAGGAGTGTACTTACATATTCACCTTTATTCATATCAGCATGCAATAAACAGTTACTGTAGTTACAACTTATAAACCATAGTCATGAATTTCTTGCTTCTTCTTCTCATGAAAAATAGTACAAAAATTTTTTTAACTGAGAGACACGAATATTTTAACTTTAACACCAAAATTTTTTAAAATTTTTGGACTTGATGTTGCAGTTTTTTTAATATTTTTTATTCTTCTTCAGTCTTCTTCGTACATAATTTCAGTGTTTTTATTGTAAACTAAAAAATAAAATAAAAAGTTATATAATTACTTCTTTTTATTTATTTTTTTTGTTTGATATTTTTTTTATTTTTTTTATTCTTTTTAAAAGGTGAAATAAAAAAAATTATAAGTATGAAACAAAAAGAATTATAATACCAAGAAGAAGGTGGGAGAGGAGGAAGAAGAATTTGAAAAAAATACAAAACAAAAAAATAGCATCGAAATTTCTTTTGCAACAGAAATTTTTTAATTTTTACACTAAAATTTTGTTAATCATGACACATAAAATAGAATGCTATAATTTGTTTTACTTCTTATTTTTTTTCTTTCTTTTTTTTTGTTATTTTTCTTTTTTGTCATGTATTTTCTTTTCTTTGTTCTATTTTTGTTTTTTAGAAAGAGAAAAAAAGAAAAAATAATGAAAAAGAAAAAAGAAAAGAGAAAAAAATACAGAAAAAAGAAGAGAAGGAAGAAAAAGATACTATGATGATGATAATGAAGAAAAATGAGGAGAAAAAAGAAAAACGCAAAGAAAAAATGTAAAAATGTTATTTGTATACTAAAATTAGTCACTAAAATCAGCCACCAATGTATTTGTGTATAAATACATGTGTACGTAGTTTAATTTATTTTCAATGTGTATTTATATTCTAATATGTATTTTATACTGTAGCTGATTTTGGTATATATGTAGCATTGCCCAAAAAAAATACGATATTTAAATTAGTTAAAAGAAAAAAAAAACCAGAACTTACCTTCATAGTAATTATTAATTATTGCAATAAGTAATAAATATTAAATAAGATAAATTTTAACTTTTTCTTTTTACCTCCTTAATATTATCAATTATTATTTTATTAAAAATGTACTTAAATATTTACATCAGCATGCAATAAACAGAAATCCTCTAGTTACAACTATTTATCATCAAGATATATATAATTGAAATAAGCACGTGTTCATTATAATTAATGAGTGCGCTTTTACAAATTAGTAACAATAATAACAAGGGAGGCTTTTATTAGTGTGATACGTGATCCACATGAATGTGTCACAGATACATTGGGTATGGGTGAGATGTCTTTTTCCGTTTGTTGTCGTTGATTTATTGCTTTTATTTATATATACTAATATTTGTCGGTGAGAAAAGGGTCTTTGCATTTTCAATCAGATTTGGATATTTGAGTTGGGGATGGCAATAGGGTCCAAAGGATTGCACGGTTGTCAAAATTTTGCGACTGTTAATTAGTTTTGATAATTTCTTTTGTTTCCTTAATATTACCGATAAAGTATTATACAGGTTAATATACAATTAGGCGTGTATTCCTGTTTATATGTAGTAAAAATAATTTAAGAATGATTCATGATATAACATGTTTAGTTTGTGTTAGAGACGAACAATGTGTTAGATTATCGTTTTTATGATTCTACTTTATTTTATATGGTATCTCCTTAACTTGTGCATTTACCAGAGCTTCAGCCTTGCAATATACAAATAATTAGTTGAATAATTCACGACTTTAACTAATATCACTTTGCTGAAAATATTATGAGCAATTCTTAAGAGAAAAATATATTAAAAAAAAAAGAAAAAAAAATATATTACGTGTAAAGTGTAAGACATTGTGTTGACTTCTACAGTTCTACGTTCAATTATTCTATGTAATGCGAATTTTGATTATCCTATGTTCATATTCCATTTAATAAGAAAAAATTGCATGACAAATAATAATAATAAGAAAAAAAGATTAAAAGCACACGAGTGTTAAGCCTTCTACTCTTCTAGCTTTCTCTCTATCTCAAAATAAGTGTATGATTTCAAGAATAAAAGGTGAGGGAAATGAACAATAGAGAGTAGTAGAAAGATAAAAGCAGTGCAGTTATAGATGAATGTCGTGTCAAGTAGTATCATTCTCTAAGGTTCAGTAAGTTCAAAAGTAATAAAGTACATTCATCAGAAGATAATAAAGGCTTTATCTGACAGCTGAATCCTTTTCTCACTTTAATTTCAGGTTTACACCTTCACTTGATATTCATACTTACATTTCCACCTTCAAAAATGATGTAAAAGTACATAGATATCAACTTAACAAGTGTCTAGATGTAGTTGTTGTAAAATAGTGAGAAATCCTTAAACTCTTGCAAATTTTCAACAGCTTCAAACTGTGGACAAGGATGTATGTTTTACTTGAACAAAAAATGAGGTGGTTATGTAAACCCACATGGCAATTTAAAATTAAGAGAAAACAAAGATTTATTCATTATAATTGATGTGGAGATTTTGTCATAATCTATTTGTTCATTATAATTGATGTGGAGATTTTGTCATGATCTCTTACTAATGTTGATTATAAAAAGAGTATCTTTGTTATGATGGATTTAGGAGTCAAAGTCCTTGAAAAGCAGAAAAAGAGAACTATTTGTTGAGGAAGCAAAGGGTCCACCCACAAGACTTGGTTGAGGGTATGCAATTCATGTGCTCTGCCATTAATGGAACAGCAACTGGTATATGCCTACCATATACTCTAAAATAATCTTTACTTGTAAGTTTAATTGTTGAATTAAAAACAAATGGGGTCCAAATGGGGGCACTTACATGATTTTGGTCCCTTTGCAAAATCCATGGCCTAAAACCCACATTTATGTGTTCCTTTGATGCAATATAAAATCTAATTCTTCTCTTTTTCTCTCTCAATCTCCACTTCCTGCCGACACTTGTTATATTTACCATTAACTGTTTTTGACATGAGATTAATTATCATGACACTTATGGCAATATATAATTAGAAATTTATGACACTTATGTTGCATATATATCATGTAAATGAAATTTGGAACAACAAAGGTATAAATATTCAAATGCACTTGTAACATATCAATGTCATTCATTTCAGTAATTAATTACATATGAACCAAGAGTGAATTGAGCAACAATTTGATACTGAACTGAGAGAAAAACGAATGGGCTTATACATTACAGAAAATTGAAAAAACAAAAAAGAAAATGAAAAACAATCAATGGACAAGTAAACCTACCCCAGGAACAATTAAAAAAAAATGAAACAAAAAAGCAGAAAAAAACTCTATAAAAGCACTTGATGAAGAAGAAGAATAACAAACTTATTTATATGATTTGACTCAATGGTAGAGCTTTCAGCATTTTTACCTGATGAGCCACATTATCCAGGAACCTTGCATATGATATAACTGCCAAAACCAACATCTTTGTATAGCAGCAATTCCACAATTGGTTGGCCTCTTGAATTGTTTATCTTTCTAATAATAGTAACAACAACAAATTCTTATGATCCTCTAGCTCATTTGTTCTCCAATTAAATCGAAACCTACAAGGAGGAATGACACTCCTTGGAACAATAAGTAGTAGAAGTGCATCCCTTGTGCTGATAACAAGCTCCTAAATGCAGCAGTGAGCAATAAGAATGCAAGTGCAAGCTCTTTCTTGTATATCTTGTTCATTTTCTTTACAGGTTTTATAGCAACACTTTCTTGGCATTCCTTTATTTTGTTAAGATCAGAAAGTCCACTATCAGAAGCTCCTCTGTGCAGTTGTTGGAGACTAATGGCCTTGGATTCCCTTTCTTGGGCCG
The DNA here is from genome assembly GCF_003086295.3 of Arachis hypogaea. Lineage (NCBI taxonomy): Eukaryota > Viridiplantae > Streptophyta > Magnoliopsida > Fabales > Fabaceae > Arachis > Arachis hypogaea. The sequence continues at coordinate 758,542 of NC_092049.1, read as the reverse complement.
CTAACAAGTCCGGCTCGGACGACCGGCCAGCCTTTTTGGTAACAATCCATTCATATGAACTTCCTAACTGGAACAAACCGGATACCATGGCATTGAATTTCGTTACAGACATTGTATTCTCAAAGAGCAGATAAGGGACGATGAAGGGAAAGGATTTAGGCGCCGGAAGGATGTTCAAGAAGGACATGAATACAGGAATGTAGCATATAACCCAGATTGGAAGCTCTGCCTCTGGGACAAACATTGTCAAAGGAAGAATAATGCAGAATAATGTGAAGGAATAGAATGGCAGGATTAGCTTTCTGAGCAGAAAGAATAGAAATATTAGGTTTGCTTTCTTCCAAAATGCAATCTGCAACAACAATATCAGATCAAAACAAACATGTTAGAATTGCAGCATGCTATCTGTTAGAATATAATTAGGATCAATTAGTATTATTTAGTATATCTGAATATTTATTATAGAAGATTACGTATTTATTATTACGATTCTCTTAGTACCTATAAATACTTTTCTATATTGTATCATTCTATACAACTTGAATCACACTCAATAATACACGTTTCAGATTACTCTCTCAGTCTCTTGTTTCTAACACTATCCTTCATACTAGTTCAAGATAGTGAAACTACCTTAGAGGTTATAATGGCTGGAAGGCACAAACGAAAGAGCTGCATAGGACCAGAATGCCATCGATGCTGTTGTTTCTTGTAGGCTTCATAAGATTCAGGAAGCTCACAAAGAACCTAAAAATTAAACATAGAAATGTTAAGTATATTTTAAAAGGAGACAAAAAATGAAAATGAAGAGAGAAACAAACACAACTTTTCTGTTTTATATACCTTGACATGATTGAGATAGATAAATTTCCAGCCATTGAGATGGGCCCTGACAGCAATATCCATGTCTTCAACAGTAGTCCTCTCAAGCCAGCCACCAGAGTCTTCAAGAGCTCTTATTCTCCAAACACCAGCGGTTCCATTAAAGCCAAAGAAGTTAAGGAAGACCCCATTGACCTGCTGTTCTACCTCAAAGTGAAAGCATAAATTAATGTTTTGGAGTCTTGTGAGTAAGTTCTCCTCCTTGTTCACAAATGCCCACCTTGCCTGAACCAGTCCCACCTCAGGATTCCCCTTAAAGTATGGCACTGTCTGCTTCAGGAAATCTCGATTTGGTTGGAAATCAGCATCAAAGATTGCAACAAACTCATAATCCTTCACGTAATCACACTTCATTGCAGACTTTAGATTTCCAGCTTTGTATCCAGTTCTAAACAATCTATGGCGGTAGATGATGTTCACACCTCTCTGACTCCACTTTGATACTTCTCCTTTGATCAGCCACTGTATCCCCTCATCGTCTGAGTCATCCAGAACCTGAATCAGCAACCGATCTTTCGGCCAATCCAATTCACACACTGCCGAAATCGATTGCTCATACACCTACGTTTAAAATAACCACCGACAGTTTTTTCTTTTTCAGAAAGTAAAATAAAAAGTGCACAGGAAAAAGAGGAGAAGACATTTTAGTTACCTCTCTCTCATTACACATGGGAATTTGAACCAGTACCATAGGGTATTCAGAGTTAGATCCTTCCAACTCCAAATCCAAATCCAAATCACCTTGAAGATTGGGCCTAATCTTCTTGAGCTTGATCCAGAAGCATCCGAAACAGAGCAGCATTCTATCGAGAGACTGAATCAAAAAGAGAACGACACAGAATGTCGATAGAGACTGAATTGGAGGTGCAATATAAGCAGCCCTGAACTCCAACCAGCTGACGTAAGCGTTATGGAAGAAGCCTTTGATTTCGGAGGTTCGAGGGATGTGCAAATTACTGTTGTGTCCCTGGAAGTAGCGCCAGCCTTTGAAGTGAGCAAGGAGCTCAAAAGACAAGAATGCCAAGGCCATGAGCAAGAAGGTGAGGATGACTCTGAAGAGAATCGTGCCCTTGGAGGACTTGTCCATGGAACGATGAAGGAGTTTCTTCTTGAGAGAAGGAAGCAATGAAGAGAGCGTGTTTCGAAAGCAGGCAGCAGAAGCGAAGGCTCTGTGAGCTCTGAGAAGAAGAAGCCATCGGAATTGCTTGGCATTTTTGGCTCTCTCCTTGCCATGAATTTCCATGGTGACCACAACAGGGACGGTTGGAGGCATTATTGATTAAGAGAAAAGAAAAGAAAATGAAAAAGAGTCCGGCATTTCTCGTATGAATGAATGAATGAATTACTAGCAAGAAACAGAGAGGAGCACACAACGTGCAAGTGTAAAGTATTTCTCACACTCACTCACTCAAACATACAATTAGTGTGGGGTTCATATAACCAGTACACAAACCCACGAATCTTATATACATATATCATATATACTTATAAATTCAAATTTGAATTAATACTCAATTTGGTGACTGAACTTAAATGCGAGCGTCAATTTAGTCCTTGAGGTTTCAATTGTCTCTATTTAGTCCCAAAAGTTTATAAACATGCTTCATATTAGTCCCTGAGACGATTTTGAGTATGAAAACGTTAATGGAGCGCTGCTATAAACTATCAGATGTCACATTAAAACTTATATAATGATGCAATTTTGGTTTTGACATTTAAATAGCTCAAAAACGGCGCTGTATCACTTATTTTGTTAGATAAAATTTTAATAAACACTATTTACAATTTTTTGGATTATTTGAGTGTCAAAACTAAAACGAAATCATTTTACAAAATTTAGTGTAGCATTCGACTGTTCACGACAGTGTTCCGTTAACGTTTGTACGTTGAAAATTGTTTCAAGGACTAACATGAGTTATATTCACAAAGTTTAGGGACTCAATAAAGACAATTGAAACTCTAAGAACTAAATTGAAGCTTACATGCAAGTTTAGGAATCAAATTGAGTATTATCTCTTCAAATTTTATATATCTTACATGATTTTTATATTTCAATCCTAAAATATTTAGGTAAAAGGAATTACCATATGTACTTGTATTTTTTCTGTACTTACTTTAAATTTATTAGTTATTTATTCAAAAATATTATTTGTATACTAAAATTAATCGTCAATATATTTGTGTTTAAATATACATGTGGTTAATTTATTTTTAACGTGTATTTATATTCTAATATATATTTTATATTAATAATTGATTTTAGTATATATTTAATATATTCATACTTTTTTTAGCTAATAATGAAGTAACAAAATATATCTAATTATTAATTGTTGGTAAAGAATATATATTGGCTACGATGTGAAAAACGATTGCGGATTATCCAAGAAATATTTCTTTTATTGTTGAAATTACCAATGCAAGGATCTTGAAAGTGGAAGACCTAATCCATGTGGGCATGATTGATTAGTGAAGTAGCTACTACAAGCTAGAATATAAATAAACAAAGAAAGAAACAAACAAAATCTCGTTTATTTTTAACGTTCTAGTAGTAGCATGGATTGGATTGGATACAACAAATTCTCTAGTGTGTGCTCATTAATGAAAAGGCAATAAAATATTAAACTTTTTGTTTTGAAGTCGAAAAGAAAGTAAGCATGATTAGACCTTAATTAATCCTCTCCATCAGTATCAACTATAAGTATCAATAGAAGATAGCAGGCCATGTGAGGATGGCCCTTGAAACATACCCTTGAAGTTAGGAGGTGTTTCCACGCCAAATTGGTTCAGATTTCGAAAAAAAGAAAAGAGAATTGAACCGAATAAATTTTAGTTGGTTCGGATTTATAATTTTTAGTGAGTACATCCGAACCAATTCGAATCAATTAAATTCGAATTGGATCAATTCGAATAATTTAGTATTTAATAAAAAATAAAATTTGTAAAAAAATTAAAAATTATCTAAATACTATAAATATAAATATGTAATAATAATAATAAAAACAATACATAGTCGATTCAAGCTTAAATAACAATTATAATTTAAAAGACTTTAAGATTAAGAAATAAATGTATTTATATATTATTATATTTATTTATTTTTTAATTAATATTAAACTAATGAGATAATCGATTTGGTTCGGATTCAATAATTTCAGAATCAATATCCAAACCAATTAAGATCGAATTTGATCGGTAATCCAATTATATTTAATTACCATTAAATTCAGAACTAATATAATCTAGTCAAATTAATATTGGACAAGTAATTGAAATTGACAGTAGACTTGGTTTTGGCTGCTAGTACTCCATTGAAATTGTGGCCACCTAATTAATTAGGAATAGTGTCCACACTCTACAATAAGCCACTGTTAACAAGTTTACATTATGTCATCAAGTTAAGGGAAACTTTATTTGTACACACAAAAAGATACTGGTATTGTACATAGGATATGTAAATGATGATGATGAGAGATAAATTCTACAAATGAATAAAATCAAAATTCTGTAGTCTTGTAAGTTGTCCAAATCTAAGTAAATTAATTACTCGTATATTCAACTAACACAACTCTCAGCCTCAATACATTCAATTCAACTCACGACCATTACTATTTGCATTAACGCGTTCAATTACCTCCTACATTGTTACTGATGACTGAACAGTTGTTTTTATAGTAATAAGTAGAAAATACTCTACCTTGGCCTTTTAAGTGGTTTTATTTATTTATTTTGAGTAATGCTAAGAAAAAAAAAAAAAACAACCATAACTTGTCTTATTTAACATTCATTAATTGTCGCAACAATTAATGAATACTAAATAAGACAATTTATGACTGTTTTTTGGTTGATTTTCTTTGGTTACCAAACATTTCGATTTATTTTTAGGGGGAGGGAGGATTTAAGTTTTATGAAATAAGTCAAATAACACTTTACTCTCCCTATCATCTATAATTTAACACAAAGCACATTATGTTAGCTCGAATATTAATATATAATAAAGCATCTCAAGTCGTTTCGTTTTTTAGTGATTTCAAGTTTGGACACTATATGAAAACCCCCAAGATCAATATTTTTGGTGTAGGTATATTATTTATGAACAATTTCAGTCACTTCCTTATCAAAAAGTTTTGCAGAGTTCATATGTTAGTTTAATTATAATTGTTTATTTACTGTGTTCCAATAAAAAATAACAAAAAAGAAGAAATGACACTCATAAAGAAAAATGCATGCACATAAGCTGATAATAATTGTTGCATAGGTAAGGAGATATTGTTAGTTCTGCATTATATTGCCCATATATATAGTTCTACAGTCAAGATAAGGATATACCTGCAATATAATGTAGAACGAGGTCTATTTGGTATATATTATGATTGGTGTGAATTATTTAGTACATATTCCATGAGCTATGATCTCCTCCTTGCTTTTTGAATAGTGCCCACAGATCCGATCAAATTTGAGGATGTCTATAGGGTGCATAAGATGTCATCATAATTGAATTAAGCTATAAACATTTTTGCATTTTGCAATAACTGTGGTGATAGAAAAGTCTGGTATTTAATGTTTTTTTTCTTTTCTAACAATGAATTTTATTTTGGATCTGTATTTTATTTTTTTGGTGAATGAGTGCTACAAGTTCTACTGCTCCATGGTAGATAGTTAATTAAAACTTTTTTTTTGGTTTTTATTTTTTAGAATAAAGTATCGTTTTTATCCTTAATATTTGGGGTAAGTCTTAAAGTTGTCCCTAACATTTAAATCGTTCTATTTAAGTCCCTAACGTTTTAAAATTGACTCAAAGTAATCCTGCCATTAGGAATCTGTTAACGAAATTGACGGCGAGACAAAATTAAGACAATTTTGAAACGTTAGGAACTTAAATAGGACGAACACGTTGTGGACAAAAACGATACATACAAATAAATTTTAATTTTATTCTTAAATAATATCAATTTTTTACGGTACATAGTTATTCAATTATTTTTTAATCACATCTAAGTAAATTACACTTAATCACATTAATTTTATCCTAAAGAAATTTATTTTTTTATAATTTTACTTTTAAAAATGTTTACTCATCATAAAATATTTGTAGAATGACTAGTATATAAACTTGTGGGGAAAAATGATACATATACAATAAAGTAATGTGATTCTAAGGAATGAATTTAATTGAGTTGAGATTTGGGTTCAGTAACCAAGGCATGGAGTCACGTGTGAAACTTTTGGTCACTTGAAGAGATTGCTTTGTGATCACCGAATAACTTCCGTCAAATCTTTGGGCCACTTGTTCCTTATTTTATTAGATCATGGGCTTTAAAAAGATTTGGGCCTCTTTGGATTTCTTTCTTTCTTTAACATCAGCCACTTGATTTAATTAATTTTGCACAAGACTGAATGATCAAATTGGACTTGTATTGACTGGCCCAATAGAAAATTAATTTTCCTTTTTGCACACTAACAAAAACATCAAACAAACTATTGAAAATAATTTAAACACTTAACAATATTTTAATAATTTTTTAAATTATATTTTAATAATGTTTGTTCATCATTTCAGTTTTTCAAACTCAATAATTTGTAAGTGTCGTTTGACTTTTCTATAATTAAAAAATGTTTCTTTCTGTCAAAAAAAATTTATTATGACTATATTGTTATATTTAGTTTGAATTTAACTTCAAAAGTTGTACTTAGTGTGATGTTTGTTGCCTTCACTTTGTAGATAACCTTAATACTGCATCATTTATATCATAAAAGAGGTCTGTTCTTACATAAATAGCTAAGTGTTATATTTTTTATTTAGATTCAACTCAAGTTAATTATTATGTTTATAGTGTTGTCTTTTATGTAATAGAAGAAATAATGAAACAAGTTAAAATATATTATATTAGTAATTAATTATCTTTGTATGGCCAACCAATGAAATGCAATTGTAATGATTTGTGTTTAAACTCAAATCTTTTTAAGTCTTTTTTTTTTTGAAGCTTCATTCATTTTGTATCAAATATATATAATGAATTGGTTATTGAGAATAGCATGAATTTTGAATTTAGTGTGGGACATTAATTTTCATGATTTTTTGTTATAAAAACGGAACATTTATAATTTTCAACTTCTTATGATTATACAAAAAATCACTCAGTGTATTATATATTTTGATATATATGTATGAAGTGAATTAACTTAAATAGCGTGTGATAGCCAATGAGTAATAGCTCAAATAGCATAATCTCTCCATACTCAATTAAGAGGTTGCGGGTTCGAGTCTCCTATCTTTAATAAAAAAAAAAATAGCGTGTGATAAAAAATTAACAGTAAAATGGTCTCAAATTTTTTGAAAATATTTTATTGCTATTTTATGGTTTTAATTAATATATCTTTATATATAAACATTGATATCTATTAAATTTGTAAATTTTTTATATGAAAATTGTGAAGCATTTTAGGTAATTGTTTTGTAAAAAAGGACAATTTAAATTTAAATAATAATATTTGTTAAAATATATTGCTCTTTCGTTAAAAGATTATTAATTAAGCAGATATTATTTACTTTCAATTAGAAGTCACTAAAAAAACTATTAAATAATCAAATTAAACATTAATATAATAAAAAAATTAAGAAATTACGGGTTCGAATCTCTCTATTTTTGATAAAAAAATAATAAAAAAATTAACTAATTAATTTATCTATATACTAAATAAATTAATTTTTCTCCCAAATATGTAGTAATCTTTTTTGTAAACAAATAATTTATAAATACGATAAAGTAAATTATGTACATGTCTCGCACAAAGTGCGAACTCTACCCTAGTATTAATATATAATAAAGCATCTCATTGCTAATATACTATTATTTATATTAGCTAAAATTAAGGTTATCAATAAATATTTCAAACTGCGATTCAATAACAAAATATTTATATTTACAAAACCTTATAAATAATAGGTAATTGAGTGACATAGTTTCAGTAATGTAAATATATATAACTATATGCTTGTACAAAACATTTCCATAGTGATAACAGAACTTAAAAATTAAATCCATGACCAATTAAACAGTGCATAAAAATAAGTAGCTGAAATATATGTTGATAGTTGTGGATACACAATAGTGCAAGCCTTTAGCCTTTTGGGTATTTTTAGTCATAGATTTGAATGGGCTTAATGGCCTAATTAGAGGCCCAAAGAGGCCCGTAAGAAACAATCAAGAGTAGAGGAGAGGAGAGATTTCTAAGAGAACAACGCAGAAGAGTAACTGCAGAAGAAACAAAGTATTAGGTATCGCAATAACAATCGGAGAATGGCAAGTGCAGGTGGAGCGGCACCGTTTTGGAGGGCGGCTGGGATGACTTACATAACGTACTCAAATATATGCGCAAATCTGGTGAGGAACTGCCTCAAGGAACCCTTCAAGGCCGAAGCCATCTCCCGCGAGAGGGTTCATTTCTCCCTCTCCAAGTGGGTTGATGGCAAGCCCGAAAAGCCGAGTAAGCTCTCATTCTCCTCCTTCTTCTTATTAATTAGATCTGCTTATAATCAATTTCTGCCATCCAATCTCCCATTGTAAGTATGTTAGCCCTAATTCACTCCCCAACCCTAACTATCATGTCCTAACTTTTGTTTCTTCACAATTATACTGTCTGTTGGTATTATTAAGCCGATTTGTTTCGTATGGGTTGGATTTTGATCAAAGTGTTATGTTGTTGTTTCTTTCTTTTTTTTCAATCAGCTGTTCGTTCAGATCCTACAGAGCATTGATCCGTAGCTATTGGAAAGCTTTGTAGCTGCAATTATATGTCATTTTGAACCTAGCTGTTTTGTTTTATTTGCATGCTTGATCTTGTAATAATTCGAGTTTGAACTTCTGATTTGGATCCATTTTACTTTCATCTTCTGTTTCAGCGGTCATGATATGAAAATACTTTTCAACTAAATTTAAGTTGAGTTTTAATCTGAAATAATATTACTTCTCCTTTGTAAATCCATGTTTGTAAGCGTGCCATTTATCCCATGAATGATTTCTGAGGATGCAGCAACTTATAAGGCTACGCTAGAAATCGTGCAAACAAGTAACTATTTATAGGGTAAATTATACACGTCTCTTGAATCGTCCCTTGTTTGCAAGAGATGCTAATAATTTTATGGAGTGTCATGTAATTTTAATTGAAGGAAATATTAGTATATTTTTTTATAAACTGGTGGTGCTATTGATGATTTTGTTTAATCATAAGTGAGGTAATTGTAATTTATCCAATTCCAATAGTTCATTCATTTGTTGATGATGGATATGGGAATCTATGTTTTGTCATAAAGAAAGTATACGAAAGTTTACATTTGGTAAAATGGCAAAGGTGATTAAGAGATAAGAGGGTCTAAATCCTAGTGAGGATGTCTGTGGTTGACTTTGTCCTTGAGAAGCGCCTAAAATGGAAGCATTGTTGGCTGCCAAATCGGGGTTACTAGAACAACCTGACTATGTTGATTGTTGAACGGGTCATTGGGCGAAGGTTGTGGTAAACACCTGCCAAATGCTTCATTATTTTGTGGTAGAAAATAACAATATAATTCTAAACCAAGAAAAAATAAAATATGTCCCCATGGAAACAAAGATAAAAAATTGTTGGTAATAACTACAATAATAGAACGCAGGTCCATCATCATTAGTTAACACAAAATAGATTTATTTAATTTTCTTTTTAAATTGAAAGAAATAAGAGAATCATGAGGTTTCTAATCAGTTTGGGGACAACAGATAAGGAAATATACGTAGAAAATAGAAGAGTTGAAGGAAAAGCCAGCTAGGTTATGTCCAATGATGAAGTGGACTAATATTGATTATGTTGTGTCACTTACTGACTATAAGAGAAATTATTATTATTTGTTTTGCTCTGCAATTGCCATTTATATATTCAGCTTAGCGATAATAATATCCTCATAGGGGGGAAAAACATTCAGATACAAACAATGTGAGTAAATTTAGTAAGTTTACAACTGCAAACCAAAGGTATACAGTAATGAGAATATCCAACAAGGCACTGGCCTTAACAGTGGAAGTGGTGTTTCTTAATTCTTAGCCATGCCTTCTTGTCACCTCACACTAAGAATAATTCATATCAAATTACCTACCATGTGCAATGAAAAGTTTGCGTTATTTTTCTAAAAGAATTAGAGAACGAGGTATTCCCCCAAAAAAATTCTTCTATGAACTAATTTTATAACTCGTCTCCTCTTTTTGGTAATCCAAGTTTTTTACTACTATTTTGAAGGGATTTATTTTTTTTAATCAAGTGAAGAGTATATTAAAATTAATCTTTTTCTCTTCCCTTAAAAATATACAGAATTGCCAACGAGTAATATCTCAAATGGTATAGTCTCTCCATACTCAATTAAGAGGTTGCGGGATTTGAGTCTCATATTTTTGGTAAAAAAAAAAAAAGAATATACAGAATTTGACGCACACATGTTGATATGGTAAGCATTGTCTGAAGTCTATATGGTCAAATCCAGCTAGGCAAAACGCAAAGAAATGAAACAGAAAAAGTGCAAATCCATTGTTCTTTTTCTTCGTATTAAACTTCAAGATATCTCAGATCAATGGTAAATCTATAAGACATGAATGAAAATCTCATGTCAATTATTTTGACATTTCTAAATACCCATCTCTACATTTTAGGCAAGAAACCAGCCACTATACAATATGGACCATATTATTTACCACCACGTTAAAATTTTGCATGATTTGTTATCCAATATCTCATTTACCAAAACATTTGTTTCCCACCAACTCTCGTTGCAAAGGATGCATCATTTACAGGTAAAACAAATATGAGAAAAACTGCTCCTACAAGCAAGTTCATAGTTGAATTAGTTGGAGGAAAAAATAATATAATATTTTTATTAAAAAAAAGAAAAGAAAAGTAGTAGAAGTAAAAAAAAAAACAGTTAAGATTGGAGAGAGAGAGAAGGAAGGAGGCGTAGTATTGTTGGCGTTGCTGGCTGGCTCTGCATTCACTTTCTCTCTCCAAGCAACACCGCTTTCCTTGGGATCTTTTCTTCTTCTTCTTCTTCTTCTTCTTTTCTATCTCTACTGTTCTTCACGCAACTCACGCGCTCACACTTGAGCTTGCATGCTGCATTCTGCCCCCGTAACAATCACTGTCTCTAAGATTTGCGCGTGGATCTAATAGTTTTTTTGTTCTGCCAATTTCTGAACCCTAATTTTGCTGATCTCGTGTCTCCGAGCTCGCTGCTTATGGCGACGGGCAAGACGTCACGGTCAAGAAGCATCAACGCCACTGTCAAGGAGAACGGACCTAAGCTCGAGGAAGGTCTCCATCCTTTCAAGTCTGACAAGTTCGATGCAGAGGGCTATGTCCAGTCTAAGTGTTCCCTCAGCGACAAGGTAAACTTTCATTATCGTGCTTCAATTTTCTTCGCTTTTTTATCATTTTTTGTTATCGGTAAATCGGAAATTAGAATTTCTATGATTCGTTTCGATGCTATTTAGTCTTGGCTTTGGAAGCTGTAGTAGATTTTATCTTAGTTGGGATTGTGTTTTGCCAATTCGGCACTCAGATTCTAGTTGTACCTGTGGTTGACCGATTATAGCTGTAATTTTGACCATTTGTTATAACGCCTTTGCGATTTTTGGTACTGGGGACGAATTGCTGGGATGATGATGTAGGAGTAAATGTGGGAAGATGTAATTCAATTTTCCGAGCCGTGATCGGAATTTATCAAACTAGGAGGTAGTTAAATGGTAACAATATGATTCTTTCATCGTTTGAATGCCAAAAACATTTGAAGAAATGAAAGAAAACTAGATTTATTGATAGTGTTAATAGAAGCAGCACACGTGTTCTTATATAGGCTTCAGTATTTGTTAGGATAAAGGTGGCAAACAATAATGTTAGCATGCTTGTAGCCAACTCTCCATTTTCTCCCCAAATGGAGGGACAGTTGATTTCTTCCATAATGCTAATGAATAATTTATTTTTATTTTTCCTGAAATCCCTTGCCTCGGTTTCATTCGGTTTCTTGGACAAGGGAGTAAACTATCCGCCAACTTCTCCTTACACTAATTCATGTTATAAATAAATATATTCAATTATCCTATTTCTTATATACTTTTGGAAAAAGTTTAAAACAAATAGGATGAAGTGCCCTGGAAACTTTGCAAATAATTCATCTTTCCTGGCTCGAGGTGTTGGTCTCATGTCACTACTATCGCATTATGTGATAATACTTGTAGCAATATTTCAACTGGTTAGACACAAAGTCTAGCATCTCATTTTTCTAAATTTTTTCCCCACGATTTTGGCAACCCCATTTTTAGATTGCGGTTTTTTAAATCTATATGAGAGCTCATCCTGAAAGTTTGGCAGCTATGAGCCTAAGACAAGATGGCACTAATAACGTCTAGGCAGTTAGGCACCAGCTGATATGGGACTCACAGTTAGCCAATCTTGTTTGACACTTGTTCCTCACTTTCTCTTAAGCAAGAATGTAAGAGATCGAGTTTAAATTCGTGAATTTTAACATAAATCAACACGGATAAAGTCAAATTAGTTATAGTCGAATAAACTCTAGATAGTGGTTGTCTAGACCAAACACAAAAGTGTCAATTGTTTTCTATTGGTTATTAAGTCCTTATAATGAACGAAAAGGGAGACGTTATATCAGTTTTCCTACCTTTATTATGGTTTATTCAATCAGAGATGTGTCTTCTTTACACTATTGAGGGTCTATATAGGTCTCTTGTAGTTGCAAAATAGTTTTGTTGGATCATAGCATATTAAATTTGTCGAAGAACAGAAGTAGTGCCCCCAGTGATGATCACTCAGTTTGTTGGGCTCTTTTTTGCTTCCATTTAGTGATATTGCAGTGTAACCATTTGTTGCCTTATTGGCTGTAACTTGTTTCCAACATCTTAGAGAGTTTGTATGTTCTTTCATTTAATTTTCCTAATCAATTATGATAATGTCATCTTTGTTATTCAGGAAATAAAACAATTATGCACATATCTAGTGGATTTGAAAAGAGCTTCTGCCGAGGAGATGCGTCGAAGTGTCTATGCTAACTATGCAGCCTTCATACGGTTAGTTATAATTCATAAACATTCAACCAAATACACAAATATTAAAAAAAATTAAAATAGAGCTGTAATAAAATCATTTTTTTATATAAATAAAATTAGGTCGTGATATTAAAAAGGAAGGAAGAAAACATTTTCGTGTTATTTAACTGATTTATCACTGGTCTTGTTTAAATTTTTGCAATGTGTAATACATTACAGAACATCTAAGGAGATATCAGATTTAGAGGGGGAGCTTTCATCTATCAGAAACCTGCTGTCTACACAAGCTGCCTTGATACATGGTTTAGCTGAGGGAGTTAACATTGACTCATTGTCTATCTCCAATTCTAATGGTTTTTCTGAAAATGCTTTATCAAATTCTGAAGATAGGGAGACATCAGACCTGGACAAATGGCTAGTTGAGTTTCCTGATCTTTTGGATGTTCTATTGGCTGAAAAGCGTGTTGATGAAGCTTTGGCTGCCCTTGATGAAGGAGATCGTATATATTCTGAGGCAAAAAAGATGAAATCTCTCAGTCCATCTTTACTTTTGTCTCTACAGAATTCCATTAACAAACGTAGGCAGAAATTAGCTGATCAGCTTGCTGAAGCTGCTTGTCAGCCTTCCACTCGTGGGGCTGAACTTCGTGCATCAATTTCAGCCCTTAAAAGGCTTGGAGATGGTCCCAATGCTCACAGCTTGTTGCTTAATGCCCATCTGCAACGATATCAGTATAACATGCAAAGTCTTCGCCCATCAAGCACCTCATATGGAGGAGCATATACTGCTGCTCTTGCACAACTGGTATTTTCTGCAATAGCACAAGCTGCAAGTGATTCATTGGCCATTTTTGGTGAGGAGCCGGCTTATACTTCTGAACTTGTGATGTGGGCTACGAAGCAAACAGAGGCATTTGCTCTTCTGGTGAAAAGGCATGCATTAGCTTCGTCAGCAGCTGCTGGTGGTTTAAGAGCTGCTGCGGAGTGTGTTCAAATAGCATTGGGTCATTGCTCATTGTTGGAGGCACGTGGCCTGGCTCTTTGTCCTGTGCTTTTGAAACTTTTTAGGCCTAGTGTGGAACAAGCATTAGATGCTAATCTGAAACGAATTCAGGAGAGCACTGCTGCTTTGGCAGCCGCTGATGATTGGGTACTCACAAACCCTCCATCTAATCGTCAGACTGGAAGACCTTCAAGCATATCAATGAATAATATAACAACATTTCAACATAAACTTACAAGTAGTGCTCATCGCTTCAATTTGATGGTCCAGGTGAGAATCTAGCTTTGACTAGGTAATGTTTTTTACATGGAATGAATGTTAATTCAAAATAAGGATGTAGCATTGGTTGGAACTGTGTAAATTGATGTTCTAAGCTAAACGCAGATATTTGTTTATATGATTCTCAATCTGAATCTTTTCTTGAAAATTGAATCTTTTCATGATTCTCTCAGTTCTGTCTCAACGGCATGCTGAACCTTCTCTTTGACGAGATCGAGTAAATAATTGTCTTTTTACTGGAATACACACATCCCCGGCATATTTTAATTCATTTTAACTCTCTTTATGTTCTCTTCTCTCCTTGTTTCTCTTTCTTTTCCTTTTTTGAAAGAACTCCCTGCATGTTTTCTTGTGTATCAATCACTTCATGCTGGATGTTTATGCTTATACAGGACTTCTTTGAGGATGTAGGACCACTGCTTAGTATGCAGTTGGGAGGTCAAGCTTTGGAAGGGTTGTTTCAAGTGTTTAACTCTTATATCAGCATGCTCATAAAAGCATTACCTATATCAATGGAGGAAGAAGTAAGCTTTGAAGAATCTGGAAACAAACTTGTTCGAATTGCTGAGACTGAAGCCCAGCAGATTGCGTTGCTTGCTAATGCTTCATTACTAGCAGATGAACTACTTCCGCGTGCAGCCATGAAACTATCTCCCATAAATCAGTCTGCTTACAAGGATGATAATAGGAGAAGAATCTCTGACAGGCAAAATCGTCATCCTGAACAAAGAGAATGGAGGAGACGACTTGTTAGTTCCGTTGACAGATTAAAAGATACATTCTGTCGTCAACATGCTTTGGACCTCATTTTTGCAGAGGATGGTGATAGTCATCTCACAGCCAATATGTATATAAATATGGATGGAAATGCAGATGAAATTGAATGGCTTCCATCTTTGATTTTTCAGGTATTTTGAAAATACAATATTTGAATCTGATACTACCTTCATGAGATTATATTTTGAAAAGTTTTCTGCCTCATATGGTTCTTAGAGTGGAATGTTGCTTTTCTTTGTTGGCTTTGTTCTGCATGAGATGTATTTGTAATGTCTTAGATTCTGATTCAGTGGCCTCATGGCTGTATCCTGCTTGAAATTGTTTAGTATCTAAGCTTCTTCCGTTTTCTTAGGTGGTTATGATCATTTTTTTATCCGAATGGCTCATGTAATTTAAAATCTTTCCCAATTCATTTCCATAGATGCTAAATTGCTAACTTCAACTTGATTTTTATTTTGATTTTCAAACTGATTACTCACTAGTTCTTACTTTCGAATCTCATAGACAGCCATCTTCTATACCTATGAGTTGGACATTGGATTTGAAAGAGCTATTATTCTTTGAAACTGTTATGACATATTTATTTGTTACTAGATTTCTTTTATCTTTTTCTATGAATGATATTCTTTACAAACTTTTTAACTTCTGCATATATGATTGAAGATCTGATCAGGCTCTTTTGTTATTGTCCAGGAACTTTTCATAAAACTGAACAGAATGTCCAATTTCGCAGCAGATATGTTTGTAGGGAGGGAAAGATTCGCGACATTGCTCTTGATGAGACTTACAGAAACTGTTATTTTGTGGCTTTCAGAAGACCAAAGCTTTTGGGATGATATTGAAGATGGGCCAAGGCCTTTGGGTCCTCTTGGTCTCCAACAGGTATGGAATCAGGATTGGTTGCTTATTTTGTGGATGAATATTCATTGATGAAGTGATTAACTAATCATTAAAAATACATATTGCAAACTGGACAGGAATTGATGCTTTATATAAAAATATGGTCGGTTGAGTTTTTTATGGCAATTCTTGTATAGTTGTATCACCTAATGATAAAGTTCTTGCCTTCTGTTCTAAACCATTGCTATCATGAGAAAAATATTTTTGACTACCATATTCTTTCATTGAACTAAACTACAGTAAGCCAATAGCAACTATGGAATATATCAAAACTAACCAAATTCAATGGCTGAAAATTAGCTGCAACAGAATGAGCACGATTCATTACTGCTGATTATATGCTGCTTCTGTTTCAAAGCTATTTTGTTGTCGTAAAGAATGTACATTGAGCTGTGCATTTATTTCTGACATTGTTGTTCTTAGAATCCTTGGAAGTGTATGCTTGCAATATGATGTAATGGTTTATTGACATCGAATAATATTACATTTTGGGTGCTTTGTGCAGTTCTATTTGGATATGAAGTTTGTGGTATGTTTTGCCTCCCAAGGTCGGTATTTGTCAAGGAATCTGCAACGAACTGTCAATGAGATTATAACCAAAGCAATGGCAGCATTTTCGGCAACAGGGATGGATCCATATAGGTAGGCTACTCCTACGGGTCATTTGAATGTTTTGTTTTCTATTTTCCCTCCCATTGATAGTTGTGCCGTTTAAGGCATTGGCTCTGCTTCTTATTTTCGATTCATACATATCTCCTTTGTTGGCAGCGAATTGCCTGAAGACGAATGGTTTAACGAAATATGTCAAGATGCTATGGAGAGGCTAAGTGGAAAACCAAAAGAAATAAACGGTGAGAGAGATCTTAACAGTCCAACCGCTTCAGTCTCGGCTCAATCCATTTCATCTGTCAGATCCCATAGTAGCTCGTAATGAATAGTTTCATTCATCCTTGTCCCTTGTATATTACGACACACACTCCTTTTTTTCATTAAGGAATTTCTGCCATATTTCTGTACTCCCATAAGATTTTTCTCTTTGCTCTTCTGATGCTTTCCCTTTTTCTTTTAGTAAGTTTTCCCGTCGTTCATGTCTTAATTTCGTGGGAGATGGGGATGTAACCCTGCATTTCTGTAGATTTAAGTTTTTAATAGTCAGGTATTCCTAAAAATTCAGGTTGTCCTTTGATTTGTAAATGTTGATTTGATTATTTGTTTCTTATTCTCATATATTATTCTTTTCAAGCAAGCTTTCTCCAAATTTCTAAGTTCGATTTGCTTGGATGACACAGTATGTAGACCTGCATTGACCATTTCATTTGTTTTCTTTGAAAAATATACTCACGGGAACTCAATTTCTCTTTCTGGTTACTAAGATACAAATTATAAAATCTCTTACAAGGAAGTTTCTTCATCTTTTCATTTCATTTTTCTTTTCAGATTCAACGGTTGTTTTATTGCTGCTTCATTTATATGGGTAATTTTATTTATTATTGACATTAGGTCATAGCTACATTAATATCATATTGAATTAATGAAAAACTAGGCATATAGGTGCATACATATACCGCAGTAACCATAAACAGTTAGTTTATCAAAAAGAATAAAAATGCCAAGTACTTTACACTCCATAACATACATTAAATAATTTCTTGCCCAACTAATCCATTCCAAATAGGTTAACTAACAAAGACGATGGTTATGTTTCATCATTTCATGTTAATTTAATCAATTATTAAAAGATATTCACATAATTCAACAATCGGGCAACCCATAAAAATGGCTAAGTGATATACCTTGTCTAAGATGTAAAATAATGTGGACTTCACCACAATTATAAATAGTTAAATGTGCTATAATATGGGGAAAGTACTCCAAATTTACATCGTAACTCCTATCATTTTCAGCAGGTGATGTATCACATCCTTAGTGGAGAATACCTCATCCCCATGAAAAGTAGGTTGACAGATTACGCGGAAATAAATGAAATATGAATTAGGTCATTTGTAAACCAACTTCCTAAGCAACCTCATCAAATATATTGTAGTATGACTGCAGAAAATATAAACCAGGTAGGTCCATTCTGTTCTGAAAAGCACTGGAAACGTTGTCAGTGGCAAATGTCCAATAACCTAAATTGTTAGTTGAATCATGAAGATACTCGTTAAGTAAACTGTGTCTCACTGAGTAGGAATTAAATGGTAAAACTTAATCAGCACTTCTGGTATGATCCCTCATTAAAATGGATTTGAAATTTTCCATTTCCATGCAAAAACTTGAAGCTCGTTCATAGTAAGTAGGGTCAGAACAACCAGTAAATTATCCTCTAGATTTATTCTTAAACCTATTAGTTCTCAGGAATTTAAATCTGGAACCATACTATATTTTGACAATATATTCAATTGCTTAATGAGAAACTTGGGTTCCCTATAATTCAATGGCTGCTTCACTTGATAATCAAAAGAATTTCGAAGCTAGATGGTAGTCTTCCCAAGAAAACAAAAAATTTACCTGCAACAATATGGCAGCAGCAGTACCGAACCTCCCATTATCAAATAAAAGCTTGTCCTATTGAAGTCCTGTATAAATCAGACAACATATAACTCCCCAAATTTCTTGAATAGCTCTCAATAGCTTGAATTTCAAAGCATCAATATCAATGCTCTGATCAAATGGAGTGATGACGTATTCAGTTGCTAAAAAAGGCCATGAATGAGGTTTGATGACAATAGTAATGATGGCAGAAGAGGAAGCATGATTAGCCATGATGGATTCAGTTTCAGATGAAACTAAAGAGGCTAAAAATGTGGTGTAATGACAATGTGATAGCTTAAGGGGGGGAAGCATGACTATTGGTGTGACCTTATTTCTCCGTATCCTAGAGAATTTGTGCCATGAAATTAAAGCATCAGTGTAAGATATGATGTCAAATAAGCAACAAATGATCCTATAATTGGAAAGTTGTTAGCTTCATGCTTTTTGGATAAGCATTCCTAGCATCAATGAACATAGAATATATATGACAGCAAAGCACACAGTTCAAACAAAATTAAGACACATGCATCAGCTCTACAAATGACAATGTCATCTAAACAACTAGAAAAGTAATATAGAACCAACACATGCTGTAAAGAGATGCATGTCTGATGAGTATAACAGCCAAATGTATGTATATGATGCCACAGTGCATTCATTCACATGAGCAGGGATGCTAATGGTGATGACTTGATAATCAATGGATGCATGTAACAGCTGCAAGATGCATCCTATCATGTAGAAACATGTCTTGGATCATAAAGAACAGAGTACATCCCCTTCAAGCTATTGATAAGTCATATTTGTTGGTGGAGTTCCGTTGGCACCAGGAACAGCAAGTGGTACATTGCCATCTTTTCTCTTTCCAAATGGATTCTTTGAATATCTTCTAAGAAGTCAAGGAATCTACAAAGAACTCCACACCTAAAGCACAGAATGAAAAGGTCCAAGTAATTTATACCAAATCGGATGCAAATGCTGACATATTTTTCTAATGTTAAGAGATAATTACAGGAAACTTCCATGAGAACAAAAAAATTAAAAGAACCCATAGTTGAGGACCATCGTTGATGCATGGTTTCAGACCAAATAAAGCCATGCCTGGTACATTGAAAAAATTGCAGCAACTTTAACCAATTTTTATAGCAATACCGAAATTCCCAACCCCAAATGTTTGATCAATTTTGAAGAGTTCAACATGCCCGAAATAAATATCTTGACAGATTAAAAAAAATTCAGCCCCTTGAGAACATAAAAAAGGATATTGTATTCGCATGCCAACTGAACCAGAACTTGGGATAACAGCTCCCTGCAAATTATGGTGTACATTGGTAGCACTATTCACATCCTGCAACATTTCGGTTATTGGATATAAGCCGAGGATAAATCATTTCAATGAAAATAACACAGATAGTGAACTAACAATTATAAGTTTATATTTATTCAACTATAGAAGCTACAAAGAAGATCAAAAGGTTACTGACTTCAAACTCAATGAAGCAAACAGTATGCCTCTCCTGTCTTAAAATCTTCATTTGCTTAAAACCAGGTTGTCTGCATCACAAATTCATGTTGAAACACCATTTCTGTATTTGAGAGAGCATAGAAAGCAGCATTTAAACTAGCCAGTACCAACAGATAAGATCTACTTACGCACTGAAAAGGCCCCTCACTTCTTCCTCATTAATGTTCTCTCCCAAGTTCCCAATAAACAGGGTGTTGCAAGGAGGGTTATCTTTTGTGTTCTGTACAGAAGAACAAAAGCCCGACACAATACATTTATTAATCATCTATAGACAACATTAAAGGAGATATTAAGAAACTTAATTACTGAGGGGAAAGATCAACGCAACTGACAAAATAAACACCAAAAACACCGTGTCTATTGGCAAGCATACAATAAAACAAGATCATGACAAGATTTATCTTGTGTTCAAAATAGAATAGCTTACCATCAAAAGCTTTATGTGTGAGCCTTTGAAAAATGAGAATTTCATTTTAAAAAAATGAATATGAACAAAACATGTTTTCGTTAGCGAGCTTATAAGAATTAAATTATAATGGTTTGTCTGTAAGCATTGTTTACCATAGAACAATGCAGAGCTATCTGATCCATGTAGTATAACGCAGCATTGTTCTAATCAAAACAATAACCTCTGTGACACTATCTTAAATCTATGGACCAAATAATAAAGCAAGGTAAAGAAATTTCATGCGAAGGCATTTAAAGAGCATGGTTTGCAGAATATTTCAAATATCTTCCCTTACGTTGTTAGTATCACAAGATAAGGAGTAAGGACATAATCATATATGGTGAAATCAGGTGAAAGCAACACACAATTTATTACCTGAACTGGAACATAACTGCTAGGCGCTGCTATTGGAGCAGGAGCAGGCATTGGCACTGGCGCAACGGGGTAGCCTCCATATGGATCATATGGAGGAGGCGGCGGTGGAGCCATGTACCTAATCAGGAAATACAGATAAACTGTCACGACTTGCAAACTAAGACCAACCATACTGGATTTAGTGAGTTATAGGAAGAGGCATGCAAAAGAAAATCCCTATCTTCTTATTACAGCTTTGACTCTGGACTTTTTAGTATTTTACAGAAAAATAAAAAAACGTTTTTGGAAAAACATAGTGTTTACCCATGTGGTCCCCAAACGGGTGGTGGTGGAGGATGGAAAGGGGAAGGACTTGTATAACCAGTGTGCGTATAATCCCCAGCTGTCCGCAATCGCTTACTCTGGTCAAACGCACCCGCATCAGCCCCTATTCCTTACAAAGAAATCAAGATAAGTAGGCTGAAAAAAGAGAATAACAGTAGCAGCATAGCAAGCACTAGTAGGTAAAAATGCCCTGGTCCCTGCTCAGTCCTAACACATTCACAAATTTCCACACACCACTCATTTTCATCACATACCATAGCAAGAACAACACATCAAACAGTTAAAATTTCAGGATTCTTGCTTGTAGCAGCAATCAGTTTCAGTCAAGATAACACATTTCATAAATGCAGCTAGAAAGTGAAAGAAAAAGAGAGGACCTCTCTTGACGAAGAGGTTCTTCTTGGCCATCTCGGTGTGGAGGACGGACTTGGTGTCGGGATCGAAGAGCATGTCCTGAAGGATGTCCTTGGCGGCAATTGCTTGGTGGGCGGTGGAGAAGAGTGCGAAGCCCATGGGCTTTTCGGCCTTGAAATTCAGCTGAGACGCTTCGAATCCGGGAAGCCACCGCATCAGATTCAGTAGCTCCCTCTCCTTCACGTCCTCCGGAAGCCCTGTGATGAATATCGTTCGAACCTAACCCAACGCACAAATCACTTTCCCATTTTTCAAGCAAGAAAGTTGTAAGAAGGTGAAAAGGAGAGCTACCTCTTCGGCGGGGTGGGGAGGAGCAGGGGGAGCAGGTGCGGCGGCAGGAGGTGGCGGAGGGGGAGGAGCGGCAGCCGCGGGGGGCCATTGCTGGTGATAGGGGTGGATGCCGGTGCCAGCCATGGCTACGATGAGATTCAGAGAGAGAGAGAGAGAGAAAGGAGAGAGAGAGAAACCCTAACCTAATCTAATCTAGTTATTATGTATTCTACCAAATTCTAAGCAAAGAAAAAAGAAACCAAGAAACGAAGTAAACCACCTTGCCTCTCTCTTTAATTGCTACTCTATGCACTTCCCTTTTCCCGACTAGGTGTTTTTTAAAGCAAATAAAATGTATTTTTCATGAAATATTTTTATATTTAAATATTCTCAGAACTCAAACAAATTTAGTTTGTATATATTTTGCAATGTGAAAGAGAAACAAAAGGGAGGAGGGATATTATGCATTTTTAGTATATGAAAAGAAAAGTCTAAAACAGGCGATTATCCATTCTCTTACTTAAAAGTTGACGTTGAATTTTTTATCCAACCAAATAACAACAATGTGCAACGTTGCTTTATCAACATCATCATAACTAGCATCAAATTCGAAAGGAAGATACACTTTCTATTGTAAAATGCTATGTATTTTTAGTATTTTTTTTACGAGAGCCTCTTTGGTGCACTACTCAAATTAAAAATGGAGTAGAATCTTGAAATTAGGTCCGTCCAGAGTGAGTTAGTGACTGAGCAATTTCCTCAGCTGATTGAATATTTCTGCTTTGTTTACACATGGAACATAACTAACTTGGGATAAGTTGAAAATGTGCAACATTGCATCGATTCGCATTCCCCAAAATCCAACATCTTTGTGTACTGATTATGTTTACGTGAGCATCTATAGAGTTTGTCTGCTACTGGCTCGAATACAGTTTATATTACTATTGGGATAACAGGCTACTATAGAAAATTTTCGAGAATCGTTATTGCGTGAAATTTGTAATTAGGAATTGATAGGACTGAACCTTAGTACTATTATGTTTCTTGGATTGTTATGTTATAACTTATAATAGCTTTAAATTTTCTGCATAGGATAGGATTAGGAACTGAGAAGGGACTTCACAATCACAACCCATCGCCGCGTATAAACATTGTATGTGTAATCTGTTTCGGCATTATTTATTTGGACCTTATTGTAGATACAAACATTGGTAGATAGTATATTACCTCTTAACCCCTAAAAATGACACTTGAGAATGGACAAAGGAAGCACATTATTAGCACAAAAAATCAAAATATGAACCATTTTATAATGAAAAATTTTCACACAAATCTAAATTTAATACATAATCTGACATGTACGAATATATTATGAATCTCACCTAACATTTATGGTTGAACGTTAAACTTGTGTACAGATTTATAGCAATGCTTGGAGTATCAACAAGCTGCTGCCTCCATAATCAACATAAGACATAAATGTAAAGCTATAAAGACAAGTAAAAAACACTTGTGGAGAGAGGCAGAGCATGATAAAATTGCAAGCTACTAGCTAGGTGTATGTGCTAGTTTTATTCTCAATCATATCCAATACATTATATTGACGAATATAATTTTGTGAACGAAGAAAAATAGTTGAGGAAATTGCATTGCTAGAGGTTGAGGAAGACAAACTCTTCAATAGCAGGAACAGCACCAATCTTGTGAAGAGTGTCCTTGTTAGGCTCCTCATCGACACCAATGGCCATGATGGCCTTCCTCCTCCTGGAAGTCCTTCCCACACTCATGAAGCTGACATTCACATTCTCGTCCCCCAATATGTTGCCGACGCGGCCGATCATCCCGGGCTGGTCCACCTGCCTGCACAAGATGAGGTTCCCTTCAAGGCTGACATCGACGGCAAAGGATCCAACGGTGGTGAGGTGCGGCACACCGTACTTGACCTTCCCTTCGATGCTGATCTGGCCACCATCCAGCACAGCGCTGGCGAATTTGGACTCCACGTTGGACACCTGCACCTGGATGGAGTGAACGGGCAGATCAGGGGATGAGTCCACCACCACTCTCTCCTCGCTGAGGCGAAGCCCTTTCTGCTTGGCCGTGAAATCGGCATTCACAAGGTTTACAATGGCATCTGAGATTGGCTCGATGATTCCCTTAGTGATCATGGCTCGGAGGAGCCTGGTGTCCAGGTCATCAGGGTCCCTGCCTGTTGTGTACACCACCTTCACGGACTGGATTCCTTTCCCCCCCGAAACCAATTGTACGGCTAGCCTCCCCAGCTTCTCCGCTAGCACCACATAGGGAGCCAGTTCTGAGACTATCTCAGGGGGTACCATGGGAGCATTCACAGCGGTTGACGACAGCTCGCCCTTCAAGGCACCAACCACAGCCTCCGCAATCTCAATAGCAACACCCTCCTGAGCCTCTTTAGTGCTAGCTCCAAGATGAGGGGTCACAGTCACGTTGCGGTGTTGAACCAGCTTGCTGTCTTTTGCCGGGGGCTCCTCCGTGAACACATCAAGGGCTGCCTGAGCCACAATTCCGTCATCAAGGGCCTTAACGAGTGCGTCCTCGTCAATAACACCTCCTCTGGCGACGTTGACGATACGGACGCCCTTCTTCATCCGAGAGAAGGTGTGGTCGTCGAAGATCTTGTTGGTGGCGGGAGTGAGGGGCATGTGAAGGGAGATGAAATCAGCGGTGGAAATTGCCTGATCGAAGGACACAAGTTCCACACCAACAGCACGGGCTCTGTCTGCAGGAGCGTAGGGGTCGTGTGCAATCACGTTCATTCCCAACCCCTTTGCCCGCCTTGCCACCTCAGATCCAACTTTTCCGAATCCCATCACCGCCAATGTCTTCCCCACCAGTGACACTCCCACATACTTGCTTCTTTCCCATTTTCCGGCTTTCATCGAGGCATCCGCCTGAGCAACGTTTCTGGCCATGCCGGCCAGGAGAGCGATGCCATGCTCCGCGGCGGCGATCGTGTTGGCAGTCGGAGCATTCACAACCAGGCAACCGAACTCGGTGGCAGCTTGCAGATCCACGTTGTCAATGCCCACGCCGGCTCTTCCAACAACCTTCAACCTTCCCTTTGCGGCCTCCAACACTTGCCGCGTCACCTTGGTGCCGCTCCTCACGATGAGAGCGTCGCAGCTTGAGATCTTCTTGCACAGATCCTCCGGAGAGAGGTCGTAGGCGCATTCCACGTGTCCGAATGCGCGGAGCACCTCGATTCCCGCGCTTCCCAGCTTCTCGGACACCAGGATGGTGGGTTTTGCGGCCACGACAGAGTCATTGGGGTTGGTGGTGGTGGATACAGAGGAGGGTAGTGTGGTGTCAACGGTGGTTTTGACGGCGTTGTTGACCGCAAAGTAGAAGCGTTGGTGGTGCTTGGAGTGGGAAAGTAGCTTGGGTATGGAGATGGTGGTGTCGCGGAATGAGAGAAGAGAGGTGGTGGAGGAGGACGAAGAGGAAGTGAGGGTGGAGGGGAAAATGTGTTTGGTACATGCAGATGAAGCAGAAGAAGATGCCATGGCCATGGATGCTTTTGTGTCACTCACTCGGTTGTGTGTGTGTGTGTGTGTATGTCTGCTTGTTCCAAGTCTTAATTTAAATTGACTGCAACTTTGCTTTGTGGATTTAATTGTGCATGTAACTCTGCAATTTACAGGGCACAAGAGTACATATATATTTTGTAACGGTGGTTGGTGGCATCTGCTAATCTTATTATTTTGGGTTCTACAAATAATTTCTGTGCCATATTCATCACTAGCTACTTCATTCTTTGATGACATGTATGAGAATTTAAAAATATTATTCGTACATTATAATTAATGGAAAAGTCTAGGGGCCAGCAATTTTATTACATTTTGGCCAGCATGTAACCAGCAAAAAATGTGAGCCATTGGATGATATCTCACACCAATTTTACACCATCAAATTATCATTGATGACTAGTTGATGGCTACCAATCACAAATGTTGCTGGCCCTAGCATTGCTCATAATTAATTATTAATATATTTATATATATGAGAATTTTGCATCACGTATAATAATGATAACAAGATATGTATTGACTCGCTATACATAGTATAAAACACCTTCATTACTTCTTGTTAAAATGTTCGGAATGAACTGAAATCATATAAATAAAGTAAAAAATATAAAATTTTGGAATAGTTTTAAGCTGAAAATTTGAATTTCCCAAACATTTTCGTTTTCTTCAACTGTGCTTTTGGAAGGTTATATTGTGGGAAAATATCTGTTATAATTCTTAAATGAATCAATATAAATTTCTTTACGTAGAAAACAATTGGGGTTGGTGGGGGATGAAAGGCCAATATCGTCAATTCATTTAATTTAATAAAATAAGATGGTCTACTTTTAAATTGTAGGCCGCCTTTACACATGAAAGTTAATTAAACTCTGAGGCAATGTTTAGATCAATTATCTTATCATCGGACAAAAGTAATTTATTTTTATTAGTTATTAAAGTTTATCTATATAAAAAATATGAAAGTTATTAAGTCAAGATTCATGTGCTCTTGTTTTTATATGAAACTAATAATTAAAATTTATTAAATAATAATTTAATTAAATATATCAAATTATCTAATAATTTTTAACTATTAATTTTGTATAAAAATAAAAATAAATGACTATTTGTATTCATGAGAGATAAAAACACTGACACCTAACAGCATGTGTTATATATGATTAAAAATGTTATACATGGGAATTAAACCAAGGATGAACCAAGGACCTTAAGCATGTAAAAATTTTTTGACCACTAAACCAAATTTATAAATTTGTAAACATTACTCATTTATTTTTATAAAACATATTTTTCATTTAATGAAATATAAATACAACTTTTAACAATCTAGTGGCCTCCATTTTTATCAAACCGCGGATAAGGTCGGATACCCGCGGATTGAGTGCAGGTAGGATTAGGGTTGGGTATTTCTCAACCCGCGGGTAGAATAGAGTTGAGTGTTGGTTAAAAACTCAACCCGCCGGTAAGATTAGAGTTGGGTTCAAACCCTACCCTACCATTGCCACCCCTACATATGTACTCACACTAAATCAAAACTAAACTTGTACGGTTGTATTCACGCAAGATACCTTCTGTGTGACAAAAGTACGCTGTCTTTGGAGGGTTGGAGTGCTACCTAGAGTATTTTTGCCACACGAAAGACATCTTATATGAATACAAATTTAGTTTCGATCTAATATAAGTACATATGTCAGTCTTTTATGCATATAAATAATCATTTATTCTAAAAATAATAACTCATAATTTTTTACCAATTTATTAATAATAATATGTCACTTAGCATTTCTTGTCACCTTATTAATAGATGAAGAATAATTTATTTAAAAATTAAATTCAATAATGAAAGTTAACTTTTAAGTTATAAAATAATAATATTATGTTATAATAATTTTTTTCAAAAAATTTTAATATTATTTAAAAATAGATAAATAGTTATATATAACACTAAAACATTCCATTAACCAATTTACTAAGCCCCAAGACTAAAGCTAACTCAGTTTATCTTTTATTATTGCTAAGGATGACAAAAAAAATCTGCATCCGCAGATATCTACAAAGTTTACTCGTAACGAAAAGATTAACAACAATTTGCAAAATTCTAATAGAAATGATGATTCTCTCCCACAAATAAATGGAAATGGAGGTATTTATCTCACAGGACCTGTAAAATTATTGCGGAAAAAAAAAACTTAAATGCTCTTTTATATATATATTATGTAAGTAATTTTAATTTATTCTATTTTAATTTATAAAATAAAAATTTTTTGTATATGTTATTATTTTGAATTTGTATTTAATTTGATATATTTAGATGAATTGTATTAGATTTTATTATCATTGTGATATTTTTTTAATTTGTTAAAACTTAATATCCATATATATTATTGGGTATCTACCTGTCACGGTCTTGGACACCTCCAACGCTACCGTGCCGGCACTCGAACTTACTCAACCTCTTGAGCTAAGACCAAGTCAGCCTAACCCTCAATACTTAGTAAGAAAGCTAAGAATACAAGAGAACACAAGAGAAAGGAAGCTTTGGTGGAAGAATACTTTATTGTTCAAGTGTGGTTACAAATGATTCACACACACCCAAAGTCTAACTCTCACCCCTATTTATAGTCATCCACCTCCTCAATGGATTGTTAGGATTAAATCTAATCAACGGTCCAGATTAATCATCCAGAACCTTCTTTACAAATATCTATCCTACCACAACTCTCTAAATGTTTTTAGATTATTCCATACCACTCTTTATACTTCTATATACATATACACTCTTCTAGAATACTCTATGACCTTCCAGAGTCTTCTAGAACCTTCTAGGGTATTCCGAGACCTTCTAGGACATTCTAGAACGTTCCGAAACCATCTAGAGTATTCTCAAACACTCCAGAAAACTATACAAACACTGTTAAATCTAACCTTCTAAAATTTACCGTGACATTCTCCCCCACCTAATGCGCAGACGTCCTCGTCGCGTTCTGTTCATGATAGCACTCTAGGTGTTCTTGGAATTGCCACAGATCTTCGCGAGTTTCCCAGCTAGGTTCGGTTATCGGGAGCCCTTTCCACTTGATCAAGTATTGGATACTTGGTGGAACCCCTCTTCGTCGCACGATGCGATTAGCTAAGATCTCTTCGATTTCCTTATCAAAGGATCTAATTACCATGGGCGGAGCGCGACTTAAGTCACCTCTACTCAGTTCGTCTTGGTCTCCATGATATGGTTTAAGCATACTCACATAGAAGACCGGGTGGATCTTCATAGAGGGAGGGAGTTGTACTTTGTAAGCAACCTCTCCAACACGTCCAATGATCTCAAATGGCCCTTCGTATTTGCAGATTAAGCCCTTATGAACCTTGCGAAAGGCTTTGAATTGCTGTGGAAGAAGTTTGATCATTACCTTGTCTCCCACTTGATAGCTTGCATGCCTCCTCTTCTTATCTGCCCATTTCTTCATCCTCTTGACAGCTTTGTCGAGGTAAGAACGAGTGACATCTGCTTGTTCTTCCCATGACTTAATCATATGATAAGCTCCAGGGCTCTTCCCTGAGTAAGAGGAAGAAAGAGAGTGAGGTGTAAGCGGCTATTGTCCAGTCACAATCTCGAATGGGCTCTTCCCTGTAGACTCACTCCTTTGCAGATTGTATGAGAATTGAGCAATGTCTAGGAGTTTTGTCCAATCCTTCTGATTAGCGCTTACAAAATGCCTCAAGTAACACTCAAGTAAGGCATTCACTCTCTCAATCTGTCCATCGGTTTGAGGATGGAAGCTTGTTGAGAAATGAAGCTCCAACCCAAGGAGTTTGAACAGCTCTGTCCATAGTCGTCTTGTGAAGCGTGGATCTCGATCACTAATGATGCTCTTAGGCAATCCCCAGTACTTCACCACATTCTTGAAGAATAGTCGTGCTGCTTCCTCTGCAGTGCAGTCAGTAGGGGCAGGTATAAAGGTAGCATACTTCAAAAATCGATCCACTACCACAAGAATAGATCCAAACCCCTCGGACTTCGGTAAGGCAGAGATGAAATCTAGAGAGATACTTTCCCACGGTTGCTCTGATGGAGGCAGAGGTTCCAACAACCCGCTTGGTGTCTTGTTTTCAATCTTATCTTGTTGGCACACAAGACAAGTCTTCACATAGCTCTCCACTTCATCTCTCATTTGAGGCCAATAATAAGAAGATTCAATGAGTGCCAAGGTCCTTCGCTGACCTTGGTGACCAGCCCACTTGGTGTCGTGGCATTCCCTCACTAATTTTCTTCTTAGATTTTCCCATTTAGGGACGTATAGTCTTCTCCCTTTAGTGTAGAGAAGGTCGTTTTCTAACCAAAATCTTTTGGTCTTACCTTCTCTAGCCAACTCCACCAACTTTTTGGCTAATGGATCGTGATGCAACCCTTCCTTGATGATATGCATAATATCTCCTTTTACCATAGAAATGGCCACCAACTCAGCCTTGCGACTCAGCGCATCTGCTACCACATTAGTCTTGCCTGACTTGTATTCAAATTCGAAATCAAACTCAGCTAAGAAATCTTGCCACCTAGCTTGTTTAGGGCTTAACTTCTTCTGAGTTTGGAAGTAGCTTGTAGCCACATTGTCTATCTTGACGATGAAGTGTGAACCAAGCAAGTAGTGACGCCAAGTTCTCAGACAATGCACCACCGCGGTCATCTCCTTCTCTTGGACGGTGTATCGCCTCTCTATATCATTCAACTTGCGACTCTCAAAGGCAATCGGATGTCCTTCTTGCATCAGAACTCCTCCAATAGCATAGTCAGAAGCATCAGTGTAAACTTCAAATACCTTTGAGTAGTCGGGTAGTGCTAGTACTGGTCCTTCTGTGATAGCAGCCTTCAACTCATCAAAGGCCTTTTGACACTCCTTTGACCATTCCCAAGGGTGATTCTTCTTGAGAAGATCAGTTAATGGTGCAGCCTTGGCGATGTATCCCTTGATAAACCTCCGATAGTAATTAGCCAACCCAAGGAATGACCTCAATTCAGATACCTTGTTTGGCGGCTCCGACTCTTTGATAGCCTTCACATTTCCTTGATCCATGCAGAGAGTTCCACCTTTAATGATGTGTCCCAAGAAGTGGACTTCGTCCCTTGCAAAGGAACACTTTTCCTTCTTCACATATAGGTTATTCTCTCGCAAGATCTTGAACACGGTTCGTAAGTGTTCTACATGTTCCTCCAAAGTATTGCTATAGACAACAATGTCATCCAAGTAGACCACTACAAACCGATCAAGGTAAGGTTGAAAGATCTCATTCATCAGGGTACAGAAGGTTGCAAGAGCATTGGTCAAGCCAAAAGGCATCACCAACCACTCATACGATCCATACCTCGTGACACACGTGGTCTTAGGCTCATCACCATCGGCAATTCTCACTTGGTGATATCCTGACCTCAAATCTAGCTTTGAGAACCACTTGGCTCTACCAAGTTGATCAAACAAATCGGCTATCAAAGGAACAGGGTATTTGTTCTTGATGGTTACCTTGTTAAGTGCTCGATAGTCGATGCATAGTCTCAATGAACCATCATGCTTCTTTTGGAGCAAGAGTGGTGCGCCATAAGGTGCCTTCAATGGACGGATGAACCCAGCATCTAGCAAATCTTTGAGTTGCTTCTTCAACTCCTCGAGTTCTGGCGGTACCATCCTATAAGGTGTTAAGGAGGGCAGCTTTGCTCCTGACTCCAATTCAATCTTGTGGTCCACCTTCCTCCTAGGTGGTAGTTGTTTTGGAAACTCGGGAGGCATCACATCCTTATTTTCTTCAAGGACTTCCTTGATTTTGGGAGGGACGTCTTCTCTTTTGGATGTTGACTCTTCTTATAATAGAGTCAAGTATGTAATCTCTCTCTTCTTGAACCCTTTCTTGAGTTGCATAGCAGAAAGTATCGGTGGTCTACCAACTTTAGAGACTGTAGGGACCATGCATGGAGACCCTTTCTCCATGACGCATATTACGTCGTAGTATGGCATATGTATTATATTTGCCTTCCTTTGCAAATCGAGCCCGATGACTATTTTAAAATCGTCCATGGGTGCTACTGAGAAATCCACAAGGCCCTTCCAAGAACCAAGAGTCATCTCAACCCCTTTTGCCACCCCCTTAAGGGGTTCACCCTTGGTATTCACGGGTTTGAACCAACCATTCTTTTCTGTGATCTTCAACCCAAGCCTCATTGCTTCATCAGGCGTGATGAAGTTGTGTGTAGCACCAGTGTCAATCATAGCCATGACAGGTTTTTCATTGATAAAGGCTTTGACATACATCAAGCTTTTCTTTTCTGCAGTGGTTGTCTCTTTGCCCTTCACAGCATTTATGTGTTGGATAGATCCAACACACTCAGTTACTTGAGTTTGAGCTTCTTGTTCCTCAACGATAGATGCCAAAGTCCCTAGCATGGGACAATCCTTCATTTGGTGTGGTCCCTTGTACACGAAGCATCCTCCTTTGGGCACGAAAACCTTTTTCTTTTCTTCGTACTCCTTTTTTGAAGAGTATTTTCCTTCTTTCTTGGTTGAGAAAATCTTCCCCTTGTCTCCCCCACCTTTAGCAGAACTAGGCTTGGAGGAAGACTTGGGTTTAGAGTCTCCCCTATGATACTCAGTGAGTGATTCGGCCACCAAAATGGCCTCATCGACATCCTTAACATTCTTTCTTTGTAGTTCTTGCCCAAGGTTGGAGTCCATCAATGAAGAAGAACAATGCATCCTCTGATGCTAAGTTGGGGATTTGAAGCGTGAGAGTAGTGAACTCCTTTACGTAGTCGCTAATCGTACTCTTGTGCTTCAACTCCCTCAACTTCTTCCTTGCTTCATAAACCACATTCTCAGGGAAGAATTGTCTTTTCAACTCCCTTTTGAAATCTTCCCATGTGGCTATGTTGCAAGTACCCTTTTCCATATCTACGCACTTTCTCCTCCACCACAAAGTAGCATTATCAGAAAGGTAGAGAGCTGCAGTGCGTTCCTTTATTGCTTCTTCGACCACCCCTTGGCCTTCAAAGTACCTCTCCATTTGCCATAGGAAGTTCTCCACCTCGCGAGCGTCCCTTACGCCCTTGAACTCCTTTGGCTTGGGGAGATCAATCTTTGTCGTCTCCCTTATAATGGTTGGTCGAGATTTTGCCTCCTCGAACCAAACTCGAACTTCCTCAAATAGCTTTAAGGAATTCTCAAGCTTCTCTTCGATTTGGAGCATGCTTTCTTTGAAAGCATCTAGTTCTCCTAACACGTGAGTCTCGAGGGTCTTCTTATCATGTTCTATCATTTGGAAACGCTCATCCATAGAGGATAGAACATTCTCCAACACAGAAACTCTTTCTTCTAAGAAGTTAGAGTCCTTACCTCTAGGCTCACCTAAAGAACGGATCTTCTTGCCTCCCCATTGAGAAGGAATAGCATTCCTTCCCCTTTGAGACTCAACATGCTCCATGGTGATACTAGAAGCCATACCCACAAGCGACTTGTGCTCCCTCTCGAACCTTGCTCTGATACCAAATTGTCACGGCCTTTGACACACTCTAACGCTACCGTGCTAGCACTCGAACTTACTCAACCTCTTGAGTTAAGACCAAGTCAGCCTAACCCTCAATACTTAACAAGAAAGCTAAGAATACAAGAGAACACAAGAGAAAGGAAGCTTTGGTGGAAGAACACTTTATTGCTCAAGTGTGGTTACAAATGATTCACACACACCCAAACTCTAACTCTCACCCCTATTTATAGCCATCCACCTCCTCAATGGATGGTTATGATTAAATCTAATCAACGGTCCAGATTAATCATCCAGAACCTTCTTTACAAATATCTATCCTACCACAACTCTCTAAATGTTTCTAGATTATTCCATACCACTCTTTATACTTCTATATACATCTACACTCTTCTAGAATACTCTATGACCTTCCAGAGTCTTCTAGAACCTTCTAGGGTATTTCGGGACCTTCTAGGACATTCTAGAACGTTCCGGAACCATCTAGAGTATTCTCAAACACTCCAAAAAACTATACAAACACTGTTAAATCTAACCTTATAAAATTTACCGTGACATACCGCTTCTTTCATCAAGTGAGAATAATAAACTAAGGTCCATGACAAAAATAAAACGGAAACAAAAACCAAAAATATTTTACTAAATAAAAATGAAGAACCATCTTATGAAGATTTGTTGCCATTCCTAACTATTGAATTGATTTCAAAATCGAACCTTCTTTAAGTCATTAAGCATGAACCAGAAGTATATAATTATCTAATAATCTAATCACTACTATTATACATGGTTATTGGATCGGATACCTTTTTTTTATTTGTTTATTGCTAAATTATTGATTGTTTTGGTGAGAAGAATAAATTATTGATAAATACGGTAATCAGTGAGCACAAAGAAAAGCACATGGAAAAAAAAAAAAAAAAAAACTATGCGAATATTTTTTATCTTTTCACGGGGGCCATGAACTTATCAAAATATCTTGATTGGTTTTCTTACATTTTTTGTTTGGTAGGGTCGTAATTCATTATTTATAGTTTCGCACATGTGCGCTTGGGTTCATTTTCTTGATGCAATTGTCACAATACTTTGACGAGATTATAATGATGATATAATAAAATGACTAAAATCAATGATGTTAAATGTATCCAACTATATACAAAAAATAGTTTGATAGTCTGATTTATTTTTTGACAAGTTGTAAACGGAGGCTTTTTTTTTTATATATGGAAGTAAAAGTGGTGATATATCTTAACAGATCGGAAGGTCCGATTTCTATACTTCAAATTTTTTAATTTTTTTAATTGAAATCTTTCAGTTCGATTTCTGTTCTCTCACAAATCTCTCCGTCTGATTTTACAAATCTCTCAGTCCGATTTCTGTATTCTCACAAATTCGACGGTTCGATTTTTATACTTCTTACAAATCGGACAATTCAATTTTTGTTTATCTAATTAAACAATTTCACATTTGAGAATAATACCCTATCAACCCACATTTTGAAAAAACACCGTCCAATATCAAAAACAAAATCTGGTAAACTGATGTTGGACTAGAGTGAAAAGTAACAGCATATACGAATCTTAGCACTAGTAGCTACAAATAAGAAGGTGTCCTTTAATTAATTTTAATAATTAAAAAAGGACGAGGTTGGTGGCGAGAGGGTCCAGCTCCACCACATGAAATGGTGAGTGAGTGCGTGCATTGTGCTCTTATTGCATGATACATTGATACTCCATCTTGTTTTATATTTATACTAACTATATCATGATCCATGTTTGTCTTTGTCTACCTCTTTGTCGATCATAGATATCATATATCAGGCTGGCGGCTGCGCTAAACCACAGAGGTCCCAAATAATTAATCAAAACAAGACTAGTGCTGTATGTTTGGAGTTAAGCCCATGTTACCATATGCATTTATTAAAATTAAATTCATATGAAATACATGATTCTTCAAATAGTCATGTCATGTCGTTTGTACTTTTGGTGAGTGCAAAAAGACTCATTAGACGGTATGTATAAGTTAAAAAGGGCAACATAATAACTCTTTTCTCTTCATATAATCAATGTTAATGCCATAAGTCAAATACTTTCAGTGAATTTTGCAAGACTCTATTAAAGTAATAAAGATGGTTTTCCAGACAGAAATCACTTAATATATAAATTGTACAAATTAAATGAAGAAAGAATCAAATACTTTCAGTTAATAATCAGTATTCATACTGTGTAACTTTATATTATCATTTTAATTTTAGAAAGAGTTTAAGATGTTGTTGTTGTTGTTATTAGTAAAGTGTTTTTTGGTGGTTTTAGTTTTGGTGACTAATGATAGCATGAATTTGATTTACAAGTAAAATATTGATACATGGCAAGAAAATCAAATCTAATACCAAAATGATTCTTTCCTTCTTTTATAATTTTTTAATCATATTTATAATGTTTAATTATTCTATTGGTCCCTATAGTTTTACAAAATTTTTAATTAGGTCTCTGTACTTTTTTTTTTTCTTTTAATTGAGTCCTTGCACTAAATTTTTTTTAATTAGTCCCTACACTTTTTTTTCCTTTTATTTGGGTCTCTGCTCCAATTTTTTTTTTGTTGGCTCTTTATAAAATTAAGTCAATTACTATCAAGAGGGACCTAATTGAAAAAAAATTTAGTGCAGGGACCAATTAAAAGAAAAAAAAGTATAAAAACCTAATTAAAAATTTCGCAAAACTATAGGGACCAACAGAATAATTAAACCTATTTATAATTATTATTTTATTATTATTTTTATTTAAAAAAATCTTATAATTATTTTTATGATTATTTTTATTAAAATAATTTTTTATAATTATTTTTTATTATTATTATTTTAAATAATTTCTAAAAATAAAATAAAAATTATTTTTTAATTATTTTTATTTTAAAAAAATAAGTTTTTATAAGTATTTTTATTATTATTTTTATCAAAATGATTTTTTTTATAATGATTTTTTTGCAATTTCGAAAAACTAACACCAAAATGATTCTTTCTCTCTTATAATTTCTTATGATTATTTTTATTAAAATAATTTCTTATAATTATTTTTATAAAATAATTTTAAGAAACTAACGCCAAAATGATTCTCTCTCTCTTAATTTTTTATAATTATTTATATCAAAATAATTTTTATGTTTCTCACTTGTCCAATTTTGACGAAGGTTAGGATTTCACAAATTTGTCTAAACATTTCCAATCTTATACTCAAAATGACAAATCATGGAGACAAATTTATAAAATTACACCCATCGTTAATATTAGACAAATGAAAAGCATAAAAATAATTATGAGAGAGAAAATAATTTTGGTGTTAGTTTTTTTAAATTATTTTATAAAAAATAATTATAAAAAGTGATAAGAGAGAGAAAATATTATTTTGGTAAAAATAATTATAAGAAATTATTTTTAAAAATAAAATAATAATTATAAATATAGTTAAAAAATTATTTTGGTGTTATTTTTTTAAAATTATTTTAATAAAAATAATTATAAGAAATTATAAGAGAAAGAGAGAACTAGTTAGATTTGATTTTTTTTGTCATGTGTCAATATTTTACTTATAAATCAAATTCATGTGATCTTTACTCACCAAGACTAAAGCCACCAAAGAACTTTCCATTGTTATTATTATGTCTGAAAATGTATGTAGAAGGGATTTTGGGTTAGAAAGAGAATGAATGGTCCCAAGTATGTTACAGAGGAAAGCACGAGGAAGAGGCATACGAGTGCTACATCATATTAAACTCACATTAAAGTCAGTAATGACATCTGACTATTGATATTAGATACAGTGAACTTTGAATGAGAACGATGGTAACAAAACAACAGTGTTAACCGAGAGGGAGCAAAATTCCGATTTTGTATTTACTATTAGACTATGAGAGAGAGAGAGAGTAGAGAGTTGCTGATTCAATGAAAGTTATTTGAGAGTGAATAGAAAGGATCCAAAAATGGTGGGACAGAAATCACAAAATTGACAAGCCTCCTAATTGGACTTTCCATCCATAATGATATCCGTGGTGGTGGTAGGTGAAAGCAGATAGAAACTTAGAACTTGGCTTCAAGTGAATCATATATTTCATTCAGCTGTTTAGTGTTGAGGGACATGTGGAGAATTCAAATTTTATTACTATCTCCCATCTTAATTGAAAATTCATTCGGACAAACTAATACTGAATATTAAACTATTAGTGTACCTGGAAACTCATCTTTGATGGAGTCTTACTTGTTAGGATATTTCAGATGTATAAAAATGACAAAAAAAAATCTTGATATTGCTACTTTGCTAGTATTCTTTTTTTTTTTCCCGTTTGGTTGGGGCAGTGGTTTCTTGTTTGTATAGTTTTTTTTATGGGCTTCAAGTTATTTGTCAATATTTTTCACGGCCTCTATTACTTGGTAATAGGGTTTGGGCCCAATTGATATGTTAATACTTAATAAACAGTGGCAGGGGCCTAGCCCATGACAACGACCAAAAGAAAATAAAAAACAGTGGCAGGCTAACAGCATGGTATTAGATATTTAGATCTATATTACTAGTTTCCCATGTAACTTAAGGGGTATTAGCATTGCTCTTAACATAAGGTCCTTAGGTCGAAACTGGCACTCAGAAGATGCAAACAGCATGGTATTGGCGTTTACATTTTTTACCACCAGTATGCAGAAGCTTGCTGTAATGCTTCTCACTGGCAAAGTGGCAAGTAGCAACTTTTTCATGAACACGCCTCTACCATGTGAATTCTCTTACAATTTCTCTTTTATGGTAAATTCCTACCCCAGCCGTTTATACATAGTAATAATTTCCAGCTTAACCTCTAAATAGTATAGAGCGCAATGATATCAACAAGTTTGTGCTCAAATGCACTATCACAGCTTGAATACAACAATTCAACGAGAGAGAGAAGAAAAATAAGGCTTGATTCAAACATTATTTATTCACCAAAAAGAATCTAAATGACTATAATACAGTTGCAAGTCCTAACATATGAACATAAAGAATCAATGAATACACACAAAATCTTATTTGTTTTTCTCCCTATCTCTAATTATCTTGAGTCCAATATACCTGTAGGCAGACATAAATGAATATGAATAATAATGAGCGCAAGTGTATGTATAATAATGAAGACAAGAGGAGTTGAAAGCAAAGGTAACTTACCGTCCAAGCATCATGAGGGTGGCCTGAGGGTTGGTCCCAGGGGAGACACTGAACACAGAGCCATCCACAATGCGGAGGGAGTCTACACCGATGACCTTGAGATCGGGGTCCACAACCCGGCCGACGACGCAGCCGCCATGGTAGTGCCATATGGTGCTGACAGTGCGGCGGCAGAAGTCAGCCATCTGGAGGAAGTCGTCCTGGTCAGGAGGCAGGGCAGGGCCCACAAACCTGAAGTCTTGGGCTCCAAGCCAGTTCCTGAACTTGAAATCATTCAGCGCCCTGCTCTTAAGAACAGCTCCTATCTTCCTGCTGCCATTCACGCACCTCTCCACATCCACGGGGTTGTTGAAGTAGTTGAACCGAACCACTGGGTTGAACCGCACGTCCGTTGAGCCTAGCCTGAGGAAGCCGCTGGAGAGGGGACCAGAGATCTTGGCGATGAGGGTGGCCACTGTGAGGTACAGAGGGGAAGAAGGAGTACGAATGAAGACGCTGTAAGGAGGAGACGCGAATGGGATCACATTGGAGGCAGCCTCCACGTAAGCACCAGAGTCGGTGATGCCCACCACCTGTATGAGGGAATGCTCCAGAGGAACTGACGGAACAATGGTGATCCCATTGCGAGGGTTATCATACAAGAAATGCCCCACATACGGAAGGTGATGCGCCACCGGAATCCCCCACGAAGAAAGATACGGTCGAGGACCCATTCCACTCAGTAGAAGCAGCTGAGGGCTTCCGATTGCTCCCGCTGACAGGATAACCTCTCCCTCCTTGTGTACCATCGCGTGGTGGTACCTTCCCGTCAGGTCACGGTACAGAACGCCAATGGCGGAAACCCTTGATGATGACTTTGGCGAAGAAGAAGCCAGCAGCACGCGCTCCACGCTCGCGTAGATTCCCACCTTTATGTTCGACGTTCTTGCGTACCGGAGGAGATCGGCGGAGCTGTGCCTCGTGCCGCGCTCGTCGAAGGTGGATCCTCCGATCTTGGTTCCCTTAGCGTGCTCCAGAGTGAAACCGTTGTACGGTGCGACTCCGGCCTCCAGCAAACCGTCGCGAACGGCGGATTGCCAGGTGCGGAGGTGTGGCCGGAAGACGATTTCGCGTTCGACCCACTCGTAGGACTCGTTGACGAGGTTGAGGTCCCATTGGAGGCCGGAGCGGGTGAAGAAGTCTGGGTCGGCGCGGCTGTAGAATCCAGCGTTGATGGCGCTGCTGCCGCCGAGGACGCGGCCGCGGGCGTTGGGGACGCCGTCGTCGGAGGTGAAGGACTGTGCTGGTGAGTAGGGGTCGTGCGCATTGGCGGCGAGGATAGTGGCCAAGAAGCCTTCTTGGGACATGAGGTTGGGGTGGCGGTGGGGGAGGCCGCCCCGCTCGAGGAGGAGGACGCGGGCGGAGTGTGAAATTGTGGCTGCGAGGGGGCAGCCGGCGGTGCCTCCTCCGACGATGATGTAGTCGTAGTAGTCTTCCAAGGGAAGGTCGGTGGCGTTTACGACGAACTTGGTGTAAGTTGGTTCTGAATAATTGAATAATGAAGAAAGAAGATCAGAAATGAATGAAAAGGTGAAGGAAAGAGTGCATGAATTTGATGAGATGCGTAGTACCTTGTTGTTGGTGGTCATGATGAGAGTGAGATGAAGATGAAGGATCAGCAGCAGAAACGATGAGAAAGAAGCATAACATGAAGATGACGAAGATGGTTTCCCTCATTTTCTCGGAGACGTTCTTGCTTAGCTTCTTGGAGTAGAGAGAAGCGAGTGAGTCACTGGCCAAACAAGACACAAAACGCCAACTAAGTCTATCTCTTTTTTTTCCCGCCTTAACGCGCCAACTAAGCACTTATAAAACGCACCGTATCTCCTTATATTCATTCTACTGCATGGGTTGGACCTGTTGGGCTTTTACGTGAATTGAATTGTTTCGACCCAATAGTCAAAACAAGTTTTGGGTCACAACTCATAAGTAGACTTTTCCGTATGTAGGTCTAGAATTTTTTTTCCAATTTCCATGGAAAGAGGCAACTCAATTGCAAGGAGACTTCTTCTCACATGAAACATGTTCCAGACTTCCAGGCTAGATTGAATTTTCTCTTTGTGCCACCCAATCACTAGTTATGAATTTTGGTTAAATTGCACTCTCACAGGCCTTAAAAACATGACTAGTTTAACCTCCAAAAATTCTCAAATTTGATAATATATTTATAATCTCTCATATGTCTATAGTTTAACAAAATTATCTTCAGCTACTCATCTAGATCATTCAGACACTACGGAAAGTGTTTCCGAAATGGTTATTTTAGTGTCTAGTTATTACAAGTTCTAAATTGTCCCTTGGACCTTGGTTGCCGTTGAAATATTCAAGTTTTGACTAATTATTTTCTCTTTTGGGTGACCGGAAGAGGTCAATTACATTTTCAAGAAGTGTAGATAACTAATTAATAAGGGTGATCGGGTCCTCCTAAATATTTCACTATTAATTGGAGTCATCCACTTATTTTCCCTTCTTCACGGTATACTGGGTAACAAGATAGGTAGCAACAAGAATTTTGATTGATGCATATACATGTCCAAAAAGGAAGTTAACTCTGAGCATTCAGCAAGGCTTGCTTCTAAGACGGGGCAATGTTTGATCATCCATTCATGTGTCTTATTGTTATATGTCCAAAGTGAGGAGTGGATCCTCTCAATTGTTAAAAGAAATTGAGTATAAAATATGATCTTTAATTCTTTATTGTTCTCTCTCATATTTATTTTTTGTCACTTTATTCCCTCAATTATTAAAAAAAATTGAGAGAATCTATTTCCCAAGATACCAGCAAACACACCATTTATACTAGGCTACTACTTCATATGAATATGATAGGCATAACAAGAAGAAATTAATTAAAGGTTCGTTTTGTGCCACGCAAGACAAACACATGCTGCTTCAAACCTTATTGCTTCCGTTGACTTCATAAAAAAACACCCAACTCTGTCTCTAAATTTCAACGTCACAACTCCTTTTTTATTCTTAAAAACTCTTGTGGATTTGATAAAATGAGAGGAAATAGTAAAATGGATTAGTTAAGTTACACTCGTTAAGAATGTGCATTTATATTATTATTATTAAGTTCAAGTTTTCAACCAAAAATTAAAGAGGAAAATACACACGAGCTCATACTAAACAATAAATTTTAGTATTGTTTTATATATAATGAGAAACTGATGACAATTATGATTATATGAAAAGCGTTTACAACAAAACTAATATTGCTTCGGATTTCAGCACCACAATCCGACTATATATGCTATTATATATGTAATTAAGTTGACTGTATGTTATTAGTCAACCCCGCCACCTTTTGTCTTATCAATAATAATTAGTATATTCTTTACAAAAACAACTATAAATATGTCAAGATACAATTACTATTTTTTTAATGTACCTACGAGTGAAAGTAACTGTTACTATCAAGAAATAGGAGGACTACTATATCAGAAGCCAGTTAATATTAAATATAAATAAGTTAGTAAAATAATTGAATGATGCCATTTTTAAAAGAAAATATAGAGACCAACTTTTAAGTAATTAATATCAATTAATTTTTTATTATATATTTTTTTATTTGAATTCCGCTAAGGAGCCAATGGAGTATTTGTACAATATGTACAATTGGCTGTTTATTTGCCCCAATATGAATTAAAAATGAACATTCAGGGTAAAATACTATTAATTTATCAAACAGAATACACTCATACTATATAGAATAACCATCCGGGTATCAGGGATAATAAACATCTGATATCCTACTGAATCGAACACAATATAGGCTATTGTACACATTGTACAGATACTCCATTGGCTCCCTATACTTCCTCTTTTTATTTTTATCTTTCGAGAACCCTAGTTTTGGCTTATTTCTCTGTCTAGGTTTTTTACATTATATAAACTTGCCTAATAACCTTTTTAGAAGTCTAACCTAATCTAAAAATCTATTTCAATTAAAGAGCCAAACATTGATTTGTCCGTTTGAGAATCGCCGAGCTATAACGGTTCCTCCGAGCAATGTGCAACTTGCGAAGGAGAGTTATACGTCAATCAGGCTCAAACACCGCGACGGAAATATCTGCAAAAGATACTCTGACATTCAAGTAAGAGGAAGTCTTTTAAGTAAGATAAAGAATATCAAGAGTGAAGCTTGTGGAACTTGTCTTCCCCGGGTTTGGGTTCTCGTTTTTTTATAGATGATTGGCTTACTGGTTGTTGGAGTTTGTTTCGATATTTTAGATTGGGTCGTAAATGTCGTTTCTTATGGTAATGTTTTGATGATAATGTTTGACTAGTTGTGTCTTGTAACCGAGTTTGTTTTTATTCTTTTGAGTTGTACGAATTGTTACTATTTGATTCCCTGACTGAGGTATGGAGTACCTATCATAGCCCCCAAGCTTGCCTTGTATTTCGGGTAAAACAAATGCGAGCTTTTAGATTACTCATATACTTCGGCTGTGGATATTATGTCGTGTGCATGTAGCCCCCGAACTTGCCTTAGTTTCTCCCATAATAGAAATGGTTTTGTAATTAATGCACGCTTAGTTTTCTGCGCCAGGTGTATGAATATGATGGAAAATATGGCACGAGTTTCGATGTGCCCCTGGCTATTGGATGGGGGGTGGTTGATTGAATGGTTGAGATCTGGAAACCGTTATCAAGAGAAAAAAAACCGTTTCGTTTCTGCATACTTTATTACCTTGGATATGCTAAGTTAGTGCCCTGTTTCGTTTGGCTATTGGATAGAAAGAGTACATTGTTTCTTCTTTTTTCAGAGGATGAGTAGCAAAGGTTGGTGTTGAAAAAATTATTCTAGTGTCTTTTGCTTCTGTTTTGTTTCTTTATTTTGAGAAATGGAAAAAACTGAAGTTGCTATTCAGGAGGATGACCCTTGTAGTTGGGTTAATGAAAAAGTGAAAAGTTGTGTGTCTCGGTTTAATGATGTCGAGTCGGTTAAGGTACTGGGATCTAATGTATAGGTTAGGCATGGTAGTCAGGTGGGAATAGAAGTGTTGCCTTGCGGGGAAGACGATCGTGTGTGTGAGAGGGTAAACGACTGGTCGTATTTTTATTTGTATAGCTGTTTGTTTACAAAATTAGGTGTTAGGTTCCCTTTTACAGATTTTGAGCGTGGGGTATTGTATTGGTTGAATTGTGCTCCTTCTCACTTGTAACCTAACTCCTTGGGGTTCATTCGGGCATTTGAAATCCTGATGGAGATATTAGAGCATCCTCCGTCACTCAAGCTTTTCTTTTCTCTCTTTCAGGCCAAGGGGGTTAGGCGTGGTTTGTGGGTGAACTTAAGTAGTCACCCAAGTCGGTCCATATTTGCCCTGTACAAATCGTCCTTTAAGGAT
Source organism: Arachis hypogaea (assembly GCF_003086295.3). Classification (NCBI taxonomy): domain Eukaryota; kingdom Viridiplantae; phylum Streptophyta; class Magnoliopsida; order Fabales; family Fabaceae; genus Arachis; species Arachis hypogaea. The sequence goes on along the minus strand of NC_092049.1, from coordinate 715,079 downwards.
TTTAAAACTATGTTTGTAAAGGTTAGAAGTGTAGAGGAGGAGTTTCCGTTCTATGTGAATGAATTTCTAGCGGAGAGGTTTCCTGTTTCATGGTCCTCGAAACCTGTTCAGGTTTTGGATGTCGACGATAGGTTTCCTGACGATAACGTTGTCATGGGGTTTTTATTAGAAATGTTGGAGTCAAAAGAATTATTATCTGTTGCAGAATTATTGAAGTGGGAGTCAGATAAAGAAGCTGTGTTGGATTACATAGGTAATTTGGCTTGGTAATGTGCTTTTCGTATACCCATTTGGTTGCTTATGATGGTTTGGTTTGTTGTTTTTGTGTAACTGAGAAGGTTCCTACGATAATGACTGCTGGGTTGAAATCGTTCTTTAGTCAGAGAAGAAAAAATGAGAAGGAAGGGTCAACTACTAATGTTGATAAGGATGGTGGTGCTGTTGCTGTGCAATCCGAGGTGAATCCAGCTCGAAAATGGAGAAGGGGACAGCCTAGGGGGTAAGACTACTGAGGTTGTTGAGGCCAAGGGTGAAGATTCTGTTGATCTGCAACTAGTGGAATCGGCTTCCGAATCTCATAAGAGGCTTCATGGATACCATGACGATGATCACATAAAGACTTTGTGGTCTAAATTGTTCCCGTATATGACTCTTGCCGATGAGATGTGTCGTTTTCCTGAAGATGTCAAAATGATCAATGATGTTTGTCGTTTTCCTAAAGATGAGCAATTCCTTGCGTGCATCTTTATTTTATTATCATTTACATTTCTTGTCAATTGTGATCCAAAAAACCCCATTACTTCATAGCCAATAATTGAGCACTTCATTGCAATTCTTAGAGAGAATGACCCGAGACTTAAAACTCCTGGTCAATTTGATTTGAATTGTGACTTATCTTTATTTAAACTTTGATTGAGAGTCAATTGTTGGTTTGGAACTATACTTTCAACGAAACTATATTTTGTGAAATTCCAAACCCACGTTTGGCCTTCATCACTCGTATTGCAGCATTGCCGAGCTTCTTGGTAGTCGGCGTGTACCGTTGCTATCTTGTTTTTCTGTACCTGAAATTTAACACACAAATGTAAAGTAGATACTACTACTTTGAAGGCATTCAGAGCAGGTCTTCCGAGAATAATATTATAAAGACTGAGGCAGTCAACTATGAGGTACTGAACGTCAATCGTCTTTGATAATGGGCTCTTGCTCATTGTTGTTTTTAACCATATGTGGCCCTGTATTGGGACTCTCTTCCCGGAGAACCCGACCAGTTCTCCAGATGAAGGTTGTATAGCCTTTTCAGATAGTTTCATTTTTTGAAAAGTTGAATAAAATAATACATCTGCACTACTACCTGGGTCTAATAAGACTTTTATTACCAATAATTCTTCTGTTTGGATAGAAATTACCACTAGATCATCGAGGTTTGGACTTGATGAAGCGAGATCGAACTGAGTGAAAGTTATCTCCATATCTGTTGTGTCCCCCTTACTTGGGGGTGTTGTTCCCTCGATTGCTAACATCACCCGATAACTCCGCTTACGGGCCGTGTTCGTTTCACCCCCTCCTGCGAATCCCCCCGGATATACAGTTTATAACTCCTCTTGGCGGATTGGGGTTAGTCCACTTGCCCTTGTCCTTTTCTTCTGGGCTTTGTTGGCGCTCTTCTCGTTCTTGGTTGCTTTCCCTGTTCTTCCTTCCCTCAACATACTTGTCCAGAAGACCTTGTCGTGCTAATCTCTCGAGTAGGTCTTTGGCTATCATACATTCGTCTGTGATGTGACCAAACTTCTGGTGGAAGGCACAATGTTTTGATTTGTCAACAAACCTCTGATCTTGGTAGTTTCCTGCTCGGTTAGGTGGCTTTATTATTTTTGCGTGGAGGATTTCTTTTATTACGTTCTCTCTCTTGGTGTTGAACCTTGTGTAAGTGTCGAACTTCGGGGTGAGCTTAAATGATTTCTTTGGCTCTTTGTTGTTTGGTGGTCTAAAGGTTTTTTCTTCCTCCCTTCTGGGTTGTTGCTCGTCCGACCTTCGAGCTTCACAGAGCTCTTCGATTTCCATTTGTCTGGCAGTTTTTTTCTTGGAACTCAGCCAATATCTTCGGTTTTGTGACTGCAATCGTCTCTTGGAACTTGCCAGGTTGGAGGCCGCTTTTGAGGGCATGCAAGTGGACCTTTGGGCTTAAATCGGGGATTTCCATGGTTGCGTTGGCAAATCGCGTCATATAGTCCTTTAAACTCTCATGCTGCCCCTGTTTGATGGTGCTTAGGTAGCCTGACCTATGTACATATATTCTTGACGCGACAAAAGAATCAATGAAAGATCTCGCCAGTTCTTCAAAAGAAGAAATTGAACCTGCAGGTAACTTAGAAAACTAAAAGTAATGCAGCACCATCTAGAAAAGTAAGAAAAGCTTGGCAAAGAATAGGTTCAGAGGCACCACTAAAAAACATCATAGATTGAAATTTTTTGATGTGGACATGGGGGTCACTGAATCCCTCGTCTGACTTGATAGCGGTTGGTAGAACAAAGTTCTTCGACATTTGAAATTTGACAATATCCTTTGAGAAAGGATTGTCTATTGTCAGCTTTTCTTTTGGTGATATGGTCTTTTGTGGTTCGGCTTCTCGTGATTGCGCATTGCCCGTGTTTGAGGTCTTGGGGTCTCCCTCGCCATATTTTTTTGTTTTGGCTTTTAGATGATAGTTCGGCTATCTTTCGAACTTCCGCTTGAAGTTTGGCAATCTGAGCTAGGAGTTCGGCTTGCGTGGGTTGATGGATCCCGTTATCAGCCATACTTGAGGATTAGTAAACCTGCAAAAACAAAGTGTGAAGCTAAAAAAAGAGATTTAAATTCAGTGGGGTTTCTATGTTTGGCCCCGCGGTGGGCGCCAAATGATTCGTCCGTCTGAGAATCACCGAGCTATAGCGGTCCCTCCGAGCAATGTGCAACTTGTGAAGGAGAGCTATATGACGGCTTGGCTCGAACTCTGCGACGGAAATACCTGCTAAAGATATTCCGACGCTCAAGTAAGAGGAAGTCTTTTAAGTAAGATAAAGAATATCAAGAATAAAGGTTATGAAACCTGTCTTCGCCGAATTTAGACTCTCGTTTTTTATAAATGATTGGCTTATTGGTTGTTGGAGTTTGTTTCGATATTTTAAGTTAGGTCATAAATACTATTTTTTATAATAACGTTTTTATGATAATATTTGACTAACTGTATCTTGTAACCGAGTTTATTTTAATTCTTTCGAGTTGTACAATTTGTTACTGTTTAATTTCCTGACCGAAATATAAGATACATATCAAATTCTATTAAAGTTAATGGATCATCTTTTAACCATTAAAAAATAATTATGTTAGATGTGAAAAAAAATTAATCACCTAAATAAATTATATGTTAAAATATAATATATTAAAAATGTATAAAAAATTAAATACATAAATGTATAAAATAATATAAATCCTTCATACATATCTTTCTAATATTGGTCTTAATCACTATAGAAAATTGTGAATGAATTTTATTTTTCCAAGATATCGGATTTAATGAATTGACATTTTCATTCAATTGTATTTTGTCAAATATTAGGAGAATTATTAATAGAGTAGATTAGGAGAATGTATTATTACTCATGATAATGTTTTCCATAGATTCTTTACATTTATGCAGACGATCATTTTTAATTTTAATAAATTTTTTTAAAGATCTTTTAAACAAGTACCAAAGTTCATATTTAAACTTAAAAAGAATTTTATATGTGCACATAAAAAATGATCTATTATATATTTATATATAGAAATACATATATTATTTAATTTTTTAATATAAATTTTATATTTTAAATTTTAACATATATTTTATATGAATAACTGGTTTTTTTTTGTTTATATATGATTTTTAAAATTATGAATGATTATTTGAAAATGAAGGGAATGAAATAATAACTATTAAAATCTAATATCATTTAAGAGAAGTTAATTAATTGCTATTATTTCAAATTGTAACAAAATTTTAAGAGGATATCTAAATTCATGAATTATTATCTTAATAAAAAATTACTTATTCATAGGTTACCTCACTTAATTACTTGCCTATTATTTTCTTCTTTCCATTTTTTTTTTTGGAGCCTGTCTTCATTCAATCATTGTCCATTACCAAAGAAAAGATTAATCTGTATTATTATGTCCTCACGTTATTGATATTTACGCCAACCATCTACTTTGTTTTTAAGTGATCGTATAATGTTTGGATTTGGATTTTCTAAAGTTTGAATTTCACTTTAGAGAGTAAAGTGTGATCTCTTACTATTGATTTCATAGGTGGGACTAATAATAAATATGAAAGAGAAACTATTCAAGGGTAGAAGATCACACTTTACTCTCTAAAGTAAAATTCAAACTTTAGAGAATCCAAATCCTGTTTGTTTGGAGTTATGTTATTTATACTGCTTTTTTTAATACACCTTTTATTCTTAAATATAAATAAATACAATGAAAATTAAAAAAAAAGAATGTATATTATCTTAAAATAGTTTTATACCGAAAGTTATACTAAAAATGGGCCCCTTAAAAATGATATAAGTATTATTTTTTCTAATATTTATTACTTTTATTGTTTTAGATCCATTATAAAATAGTAATATATTTAGATTAGACACTTAGATGCAAATATAAATAATAACCTACATATATTTTCTCATTGCTGCATATACATGGATTGGGGCGGAAGAAGGCATGCAGTTGAAGTAGACACATCATGAACCCTAGGATTAGCCTTGGAGGTGGTGTAGAGAGAGAAGAGAATTGTGTTTGGTGGTTTGAATTTTGATGTGATAATTAATTTAATACAAAAGAGAAAATGACATATTCGGGGTTATCAAAGCATATAAAATAAAATAATAGATAAATTAAAAAAACTATCTCCGAATTATTTTATACGCTCACAAAAATATATTATACTTTTTTTAAAGACAAAAATATTTACAAAATATTTTAAAATATAGTAAAAATATTAATATTAAATATATATTTTAAAAATAAAATTTAATAGGATTCTTTTTAAGTATAATTAGAAAATAAAATAATTTTACTTTTAAATTTTAATAATTTTATACGAAATAGATTCTTTTAAAATTTTTATTGTCAATAGATAAAAATACATTTAAAAAATAATTAAAAATTGTAGACATTAAATTTTAATTTGATATTTTGTATGTATTTTTGAAATATTTATTTAAATATTTTTATAAAATTTTTAATTAAATGTATAAATACTTTTTTAAATAAAAGTTATTTTTATTTTAAAAAATTGGATAGAATTTGATAGTTTATCTTAAAATAGAAAACATAAATAAATGAAGAAAGAGAGAAGTTTTAATGAAATGTTGAGACTTGAGAGCAGCCAGGTTAAATGTAGTGTCTATAACTCTATATTTCTCTCTCCCATTTGTACGCGCATTGAGGCCCACGAGAATGGTGCTGAGTGCTGATTGGTCCACGTTACACACGGGCCCTGGTGGCGCGTGGACCCCATTCTCTTTTAAATTCTCGATTCTCTCCTCTCTTTCGATACCAACCTCACCCTATTCCCCCTTTTCTCTCCTTCATATCAATCTCATTTCTCTTTCTCTCGACCCCAATACACATTCCCTTTTCCTTTTTTTTTTTTTCCCCTCTTCGTCGTCGTCTATATAATTTTCCACACAAACAAAAAATAAAATCCTATTTTCTTCCGCCCTTTTAATTTTTCTTATATTTTAATAGTTTACTTTATTTCTTTCTTTCCAGCAAACAATTGCAAATCAAATCCCCTTGTTCATCCAGTTCCTAGAAGCTTCTCCTCTAATAATAGTCTTCGAGGAGTTGTGTTCATGGGATGGATTTGACAACAACATGAAGACGCTATGATAACTTGTGATCTTGTTGGTAGCCCGAAGAGATAAATACGCAGAACAAAAGGAAAAAAATCAATTGATTCATATATGATATCTGAGATGAGGCCCAGTCAATCTCCACCGCCCAACGCCATCAACAACCATCACCACCACCAAATCAACAACAACAACAGCAGGGACCGCCGCCGCCGCAAGGACCTCACCCTGCCGCTTCCGCAGCGGGACACCAACCTCGCCGTGCCCCTCCCACTCCCTCCTACCTCCGCCCCCAGCTCCGGACCTAGCGGCCACCAGATCATCCCCTTCTCCGAGCTGGAGCGCCTGAATCGCATCGGGAGCGGCAGCGGCGGCACCGTCTACAAGGTCCTCCACCGCACGACGAACCGCGTTTATGCCCTGAAGGTGATCTACGGTCACCACGAGGATTCGGTGCGTCGGCAGATCCACCGCGAGATCCAGATCCTGCGGGATGTGGACGATCAGAACGTGGTGAAGTGCCACGACATGTACGACCACAACGGTGAGATCCAGGTGCTTCTGGAGTTCATGGACGAAGGCTCCTTGGAAGGGAAACACATCCCTCAGGAGAATCACCTGGCGGATCTGGCTCGCCAGATCTTGAGGGGTCTGGCCTACCTGCACCGCCGCCACATCGTGCACCGCGACATCAAGCCGTCGAACCTGCTGGTCAACTCACGGAGGCAGGTGAAGATCGCTGACTTTGGCGTTGGGAGGATCCTGAACCAGACGATGGATCCCTGCAACTCGTCGGTGGGGACGATCGCGTACATGTCACCGGAGAGGATCAACACGGACATCAATGACGGACAGTACGACGCCTACGCCGGAGACATATGGAGCCTGGGGGTGAGCATTTTGGAGTTCTACATGGGGAGGTTCCCCTTCGCGGTTGGGAGGCAGGGGGACTGGGCCAGCTTGATGTGCGCGATTTGTATGTCTCAGCCACCGGAGGCGCCGCACACGGCGTCGCCTGATTTTAGGGATTTCGTGTCGCGGTGTCTGCAGAGGGATCCTTCTAGAAGGTGGACTGCTTCGAGGCTGCTCTCACACCCCTTCATTACGCATGGCGTCCCTCAGCAGACTCAGATTTCTCACAATCTCCATCAGCTGCTCCCTCCTCCCCCCAGACCCCTCCCTTCCTAGTAATCTTAATCCCCTTCCCCCTTTTCTCTTTTGTATTTCTCTTTCTGTCATATCATATCAATCAATGACTTTTCTTTTCTGTATTTTTTGGATGAAAATATGGGAATGCCTTCGCATTAATCGAAGAATCCATATATTCAATTCTCATCGTCTTTTCTGTGTTAGCACTTAGCACGCTTAGCTACACTATTTGCATTTCCTTCGTTTTCGACTTTGATTTTGTTTATGCTTCTTGTGGAGTTGGAGATGCACCATTTTGATTGCTCCCTTTCATGCATTTTTTGGATGTCTATCTTGGTCTCAGTCTCAAACACATTACCTGCACTCATTTTTGTGTGGTGGAAAGGTGGAATTCTGATATTGGAAATTTGTGGTAGTACTATTCTCATTCTGGTCCTGTTATCGAACTAGAGAAGGAACAAAATTTCATTTACTCATTAGAGTACTTGGTATTCATTACTCTCATGGAATATATGATTAGTGGGTTAAAAGGTGAAAGGTTTGGTGACTGGAATATTAAGTTGTAGGAGTATGAGACTCGCCATTTGCATTCAATTATGGGTATTGTAATTCTAAAGGATGGCGATTACAGTATTATCTATATCCGGTAATTGCTCAAAATGGAGGAACCGTTTGCGGGTGAGGAGTGGGTGGGTGGAACCGTGGAAGGCAGGGGCTTCATTTCCATTATTCAACCTCTATAAAAGGGGAAAAATATAACGTTATATCTTTCTTTCATATGACATTTGAACCAAAGTGACTTTCATGGCCCCGTATCATACGACCATCACCCTGCTTCATATTGTCCCAAAGCGGTCAAACCTGTCTTGTTAATAAGGTGAGAACTTCACCCACCAAAAGGATAAACTTTTTTACGGTCAACCTCGTAAGTCAGCACAACACCCAACCCCCAAAATTACACTCGGTTGCCTCATAAAGTATTATTCGAATCTCATTCAAATTATCACACTAGGTCAGTGAGTTGAATATCAGGACTCTGGAGAAGTCACTTTGCAGTGACATAAATTTGAGATATTGTGGTTATTAATGAGGGCATGTAGGCAGCATGAGGTGCTTTTACTATTTTGCCAACCAATTAACTATACCCAGATAGATGCAAAGAATAAATTAGCATTTTTTCCAGCGGAAAAAAAATCCTCTAAAGTGACAATGTTAGTAAAGTAATAAAGTGATGTTTTAATCATATTTAAATTTGTAATATTTATTATCTGTGAGCTCCACTATCTTAATTCAATGGTGATTAATAGTATATATATTTTTTTTAAAGTGGCAATACAACTTTAGAGAATCCAGATCCTTTTCTGTTAGTACAAAAGAATTACATTTATCTTGTAGCTGTGGTCTGTAGAGAGCATAAGGTGCTTTGACAATTTTGCCAGACAGTTAACTATATTCTATGTGTAAGTAGCTGATATTGCTGAAAAATGTTTGTACGTGCATATGCTTTTGATTTTTCGCTAATCATCAATTATAACGATGGTGTATCGGTATCATGCATGGGAAGATATATAACTAGCTAAATTTACTCAAAAAATGTTGCAGAAATTTATGCAGGGTGTCGCTAGGAAGAGCTACTTAATAAATAGGATCTGGTGTTCAAGAAATTTGCCCATTAAGTAGATGTTGTTTTCAGCTCTTTATTAATTGATGAATGCTGTTAAAGAATTTTAGCTCCTAAACGAAAGAACGAATTATTGAGTTGCTAAATTGTGAATTGTTAATAGAGTTTGAAGTGTTAATAGTGTTATATGCTTTCACCATTTTTAAAAAAGTTATTGTATGGATACACTTATTTTGTGTAACTCTCAATCGAATTGTGGCTCTCCTTAAATCCAAGAATAAGTTGCAACTCATTTATGGATCCTTTCCCAGAATAGAGAAGAGGGAATCCTACATTTGCCAACACACATGTACTTTCCATTTGTTACACCAAATTTTGAATGCGTAATGAAATGAAATAGACTTTAGAGCATAGATACTTGATTCTATCAATTACCAGAGATATGTGCCCTTTTTGAGATAGCAAAAGGTGACTTAAGCATCACACCTTACTTCTCAAAGCTGAAAGAAAAGTGTGAAGGTATATGAGTTAAAATGCGCTCAACACTTTAGCCATAGACATACACCCAACATTCTGGACCTAAATTTGCCAGAAACGCTCTAACAGTCTGGTTATTAGAGGCAGTCTATTTGCTACTCAACACAAAGTGAACTATTTACTATTTAGGTTTTAATTTTGTTTATTTTTTTGGGTTTTTGTTTGTTGGGGTGTAGGGGGGGATGGGTCTATGGGATAGCTCAAACCACAGTCCAACCCTTAGTGCTGAATACTTGAATTGCTTTTTGTTTTTAGTTTTGGATGGTTAGTGTTCATACCCTGACCAAGTAATAAGCCAAGCCCAAACTAAGCTAAGAGGCCCAATCCAAAAGGTTAACCTTCATTGTTTGTCCGAACTCCTTAAAGAGGTCAGAGTCAACGCCGGAAGGCAGCCAACACTTATCTAAAAATCTTTCAACCACTTCTAGAAGAGATATCCCAACAACCCTAAGATAAAGGGACAGTTATACACCTTCGGAAGTGGAACTACTTCAATGGTGGTTATTGGATCATCACCTATAAATACACTGACAGACTCAGGTAAAATAGAGTTCCAATTCATTCAAAATCTGCTTATCCCTTTGCTGACTTAGGCATCAGAGTGTCTTTGCAGGTACCACCCCCATTCTTCACAACACACAACTTGGACGGCGGCTCCCAGACTCGAACAAGTCGGAGACCACCCTCCTTTAACGTTTGGGCCTTCCCTTCGAAACCCAATCATTCGGTTCTAGGTAAGCCCCAGAACAGTTAGGATGTGTTTGTTTATAGAGATATAAAGACATGGATACAGAGACACAAAATCGTATTTGACAGATTTGACAGGAAGGACACTGAGATACTAACAAAGAATACAACTTATTTTTTATTTTTTCTTTCATTACTCTTGTTAATTTTTCATAATAAAATTTTTTTAATTGTATTTTTTATCTCAAGTTTTTTAAATGAAAAAAATGAGAATAAATTAGATTTTTATAATTTGTTTTAATTTATTACCAAATAGAATACAAAAACATAAAATTTTATATCTCTATCTTTTGTGTCTTATTATCAGTGTCTTGTCTTGGCATTCGTCTTGGTTTATTTTAGTTTTTTTTTGTCAAGACCCTTTTCCAGATCTTGTGTTTTTAACTTTTTATTTTACACAGGCTCTTCGGCCTTTGTCCTTGTGGGTTTCAACGATTCGTTGGCTCACTATTGAAATCTTTTAGGTGATTAGCGTTGACAAAATTTCAAATAACAAATGCCCACTGGATTCCCCTAATGACAAGATCCAATTGAACATAAGGCTTCACATACAACTGGTTTTTGGTCGGAATGTATGCAATTGTTAAACGAAGTTCTTGACGGGTTATTTTTCTGAAGACATCAACATTCTTAAAGATATCAGTACTCAGTAGAAACAAAATGTTCAACAACGAAATGCAGAGACAACTCTTAGTTTTGTTTTTTGTTTCGTGCGTGTTTTTTTTAAAGCTATCATAGTTGATACCATTAAGATATAATATGTAAAGCCAGGTTTTATATTTTTTTTTTAAAAAAAAATGGAAGAGAAAGCCTTTGATTGAATAAAAACATTGCGCTTGATTGTTCTAAAAAGTATTGGACATAAAAAAACACATCTCACCGCACACTAATTAGTTATAGATGGCTGATATGATACCACACGTATCCTAATGTTTGGTCTAAAGGCTGAAGCCTGGCGTCTGCTGTTTTCTTCAGTTAGAAGATAATTGAAGCTTAAGCGGGGAGCCATGGTATGTAAATATGGAATATAATACAAATTTTTGTAATATTTATTGTATTATGGAAATGGTAATATTAACGAATTCAATTGGGAAGAGGTAGTGCGAGCCTTGCCCTTAGATCCTTTCGTAATATTTTGCCGGATGGTGACTTGGGAATGGCATCAACGAAGAATACTCGGTTAATTCTCTTGTAAAACACCACCTGCCACCAAAATCAATATCTTGAGATTATGTACATATATAAATATATGGTTTACATCTAATTTTGTCAAGGGTCGGTGCGATAAGTGACACTAATTAAGAGGGATTGCAATTTCTGTGTCCTAAATGTAAATGAAAATGATTGATAGATATTTGACCTGTTTGGAAACGAATTGCTTAATCTCATCCTCAGTTGTGTCACTGTGACCATTTGCTCTCACTACAAATGCAACTGGCACCTCACCGGCCGCTTCATCTTTCATCCTGCAATGCGCCGCAACATACATTATGTTATTGAAAATGAAAATGATGAGTGCTAGGGGACATTAATTTTTGTGAATTGTAGCCATCAAATAGCCATCAATGATGATTTCAATGGTGTGAGATTAGTATGAAATTTCATGAAATGACTCACTTTTCTTTGTTGGTTACATGCTGACCAGAATTTAATAAAATTGCTGGTCTCCTAGACTTTTCCGATGAGAATTCCAAGTTGAAAAAATAGAAACATGAGTGACTACTTACGGGACTACAGCAACATCAGAAATTTTAGGATGGGAGAGAAGGAGGGCTTCCAGTTCAGCAGGAGCAACTTGGAAACCTTTGTATTTGATCAATTCTTTGAGCCTATCAACGATGAACAGCTCATCATCATCGTCGATGTAACCGATGTCACCCGTGTGCAACCACCCATCCTTGTCTATTGTTCTCTCTGTTGCCTCTGGATCGTTTAGATAACCTACACATACACAAATTCACATCTCTCACTCAAATGTCAACCCACCAACCACCACCACGTATTGCATATTTTATTGTTTTCTTTTTCTTTGTACTAACATTATTCCAAAAATGTATTGATACCACGAAGAAAGTGTGGTATATAGAAAAGCATCAATTAGGTAGCAAGTACCTTTCATGATCTGGTGGCCCCTAATACAAATTTCACCCGGTTGATTTCTCGGGAGAGATTTTTCGGTTTCAGGATCAACAATCTTCAACTCAGCGTTTCTGACGACGGTGCCACATGCACCTGGTTTTCCATCTATGGCTTCTTTCGCGAATGTTAAGCACATTGTTAATACTGGACCAGCCTCTGTCATCCCATATCCCTGTTTCATTTTCGAATTCGAACAAACACGTTTTCTTTAATGCTTTAAATTAAGTGACACATGTCAACCGTACGGTTTAGCTAAATGGGGATGCAGTGAGAGTAAAACAGACAACACCCAACCTGAACCAGTGTTTCCGAAACAAGACAGAATATATGTTTGATTTTTCCTAGCCACATAATTTAGTACCATTCATATTTATTTATGGCAAATTTAATGACCTTTTTCGTTTTGAACTAACATTTTCTAATTGATTTAAAAATAAATAGGAATGACATTATTTAGCAGATATATTTGAAATCAAAGTTATTTATACATTAAAAAAAATTTAAGAAAACAGAAAATACAATATTATGTGCGTAATATATATTTGTGTGTCCAGGAGCCGGGTCCAGTAAATAGAAAAATTATTACGAGTTATGGAAGGAATATCCCTTCCCAAATATAAGGTTAAAGAAGTATTTGTTGTAGTGGGGCAATTGAGGGTCAGATCTGAATAATATATGGAGATTAAGAAAAGAAAGTTTAGGGTCAGATTTTGTAATTTTTATTCATCAATGATATTTCTAATGGTATAAAATTGCGTGATTGCTTTGTGTCCATGCTCCATAATAACAAATAAAATATGCTAATGAGTTATAGCTCAAATAGCATAAATTCCCCATACTCAATTAAGAAGTCGCGGGTTCGAGTCACATATCTTTACAAATTGGTAAAAAAAAAAAAAAAACAAATGAAATATATTTTTAATGAAAATAAAAAGAATACCTGTCCAAGCTTGGCATTGGGGAATTTGAGGCGGACGGTGTCTTCAAGGTCCTTGGCGAGGGGAGCGCCGCCGGATTTAAGGACTCGGATGGAAGAAAGATCGTAGTTGTGGAGATCCGGGCACTTTGCAATGGCGAGAATGATGGGGGGCACGACGGGGCATATGGTGACCCGATGCTTCTGCACCAAGGCGAGGAAGGCAGTGATCTCGAATTTGGGCATCAAGACGATGGCCGCCTTGGCCCTGAGGCCGCAGAGCAGCACGGAGTTGAGGGAGTATATGTGGAACATGGGGAGCACGCACATGATCACATCCTCGCTGTGATAGTAAAGGTTTGGGTTCTCTCCGTCCACTTGCTGCCCCACGCTCGTCACCAACCCCCTGTGACTCAGCATCACACCTTTCGGCAGTCCCGTTGTTCCCGACGAGTACGGCAGCGCCACCACGTCCTCCGGGCTGATCTTCACCTCCGGGATGTCTCCCTCCTCGGCCTCTTCCAGCTCCGAGAAATGTAGGTGCCCCTCCGGGGGTGTGTCCACGAACACCAGGATGAGCTGGCCATGGAGGTCCTTCACCTTCTCGTAGTAACTGGACTGCGTCACCAGCAGCCTGGCGTTGGAGGCCTTGGCCTGCTTGGCTATCTCGGCGCCCGTGAAGAACGGGTTGGCGGCGGTGGCGATGGCGCCGCGGAACGATGCGCCCAGGAAGGAGAACACGAATTGAGGGCAGTTTGGGAGCAGGATCATGATGACGTCACCTTGGCGGATTCCGTGTTTGTGGAGGCCTGAGGCCACTCTTCTGGCCTTGAGCTCGACGTCGGAGTAGGTGAAAACTTGTCCGGTTGGGGCGTTGATGAGGCAGGGATGCGTGGCGAACTCCGGAAGGTTCTGGAAGATGTAGGAATGGAGGGGAAGGTGGTTGGGGATGTAGATGTCTGGAAGGCTGGACTTGAAGATGAATTCCTCCTCTTCTTTCTTGTGTTGTTGTTGCATCGTTTCTTTGCCAATAGCCATAATAATAAGATTTGATTATTAAAGGCAGAGAAAGATAGGAATGGTGTTGTGTGCCCTGAGGCTGAGCAGAATGGGGAGGCTGATGAGTGTATTTATTTGTAATAAGATGCACCAAACATGACAGTGATTAATTAAAAATAATGATGATGATGGATTGGTTAAAGGGCGGGGGTTGGTGAAGGGATAAAATGGAGATTAAGGGGGGAAAAACAAAATAAAATTGAAACGACAAATAATTCCTACCGTTTGGTTGTTGCGCTGTGCTGTGTGCAAGTAAACGAGGGGTTGGTGAGATTAGTCCTTTTCTCTTTGCCCTACACTCCTCTTCATATCTTTTCTTACTATTTTATTACCACAATTGTTTTCATTTTTAATGAAATCTATGGCCAGTGTTTTCTCTTACACTTGAGTCTTGAATTAATGCCTCATTTTGGTCTGTGCTACCTTTTTAATTGAACGAGCATCATTTATTTCTTTTTTGGACCAAATTTAAGATAGGATGTCCTTATACCACATTTTCTCTTCTCAGTTCTCATACAACATGATTTGCTAGGATGACCATAAAATGGATTGGAGTCCCAATTTCTCCCACTTTAGACTGTCAATTGTCAACTCCCATTCACCTACCACACCCATCATTTTTTGTTTCTTTATTTTTTTTTTATTTCTTTTTGGCATATGAACCTACCGCACCCCAACATTATTGGCCATGTGGAAGCTACCTCACTATGACGATATCATCAATTATTTAACATGGTTTTGAATGTATTGCACCAAAAACAAAGAAGGCTTTATGAACTTCAGCCCATTCAACATTAAACAGGCCCACAAATCACTCTTACCCACTAAGCTTCTCATGAATCATTTCCTTACTAGGCCTTTACTGGACTGTAACTTGTTTCTCTTTCGTGTTGGAGCCCACTTAGCCATCTTCAATTCTTTCGATTTGATTCTGTTGAAGCAGTTACAATCAAATGAGATAATTGCAAGTTCCAAAAAAAAAAAAAAGGAAAAGAACTAAAGAAGAGATAATTGCATACCTGCTTTTGCTTATTATGGAATAAAACAAACTTAATCAAAATTTAAAGTGTGATGCAAGTGAGATAATTGAAGTAGTAGGATGATGAAGTTAGCTATTGATGGCCACCAACTCTAAAATTCTTTAGTAGTTGAAGTAACTTAGCTCATGGTACTTTAGCTTCACACGTCAATGAAAGGTAAATCAGCCACACAACACGTGATTAATGTAATTAAATATATATATAATGGGCATTGATGACTTATTTGGTCATATCGTCACACAGATCTGATCTAGATGGTTTGAATTTCATTTGATGCTTCTAAGCTTACTGCTATATATATTAAGGAATTAATTTCTGGATTCTTTCATATAATAGGTTCACATATACACTCTTACTATCATCAAGAATGTGAAGATCCTGGATAAAAAATAGTTGAGGGTCTAATATATTTTTTTTTTTGTCAATGCATTTTAATATATTCTTTATATTCTTATGACTTTTATAAGGAAAAAAAAAGAAGAAAGAATTTTTTTTTTGGTTGCCTACGAATATTCTTCAATCTGATAGGTCAACGACTAATCCGTCATAGATTCGAATTTCTAATACTTGCTTAAGTGGACGAAAGCGCTGATCATTCGACCAACTCAAATTAGTTGCTGATGAAGAATTTAATGTTTGCTATGATGTGTTAGTGTCGTCATCTTTTTGCTTCTTTGTTGCTATATTATCAATTCATGTACCAACGATTTATATCTTAACAGTGAAGGAAAAGTTATTGCCCAAGAAGTGGCCAATAATTCATTTTCTTTAGAAGAATATTTCGGAAAAGAAAACAATAATTAAGTTGACAATTCAAACCTTTATGTATATGTGTACAATTGGTAAATTAATAAGCGAGATTATTATATATATATTTTTGAAGGAAAAAAAAATAATAAGCGAGATTATTCCAAGTTTCTTAGCTTAGACAACACCTACTACTTGTTTGAGTGCTTAATGATGGAAGGTGAGGGGCTGATGCCAATCTTCCATAGTGCTCTGACATTCCTATGAATCTTCTTCATCCCAATGATTATGTATGTGAACCCACGCACACCAAATCCATGCATAGTAATTGTTTATCACTTTAATTATTAGAAAGGAGACATTGGCCTAAAATTTCGATATATATATATATATATATATATATATATATATATATATATATATATTAATATATATATATATATATACTTACGGTTCCTTTCTCATCCTTTGTATATATGTTAAAAACTACATAATGAGAGTTATTTTCCTGGTAAGTTTCTTACTTAACTGTTTAAAAATACACTATAATAAACTTGGAAATAAAATCAGTTTAGAAAGCGTACATATTACTATATTATATAAAATTCAAATTCGATAATGTTCTAATGTTCTATTAACTTATAGTTCGATTTTTATTGTATATTATAAATCATAATTTAATTTTATTTTATCTTATTTTTGAATATGTAATTAGAGTTGTCAATAGGTAGAGTAGGGTAGGGTTTTGGACCTTATCCTAATCTTCATGGGTTGAAAATTTTATTAAAATTCTATTTTATCCTACTCGCGAGTTGAGAATCTCTCAATTCTAATCTTACCCGCACCTTAAAGTTCTAAACCCTACCTTACTCTACCCTACTTGCAGAAATATCAAATTTTTTAAAATAAATATAAAATTCAATCATTTTAAATTTCATACATATTAATAAAATAAAAAATAAAAAACTAATGTTCTAATTTACTAAATTAACTAACTAGTTTAATAGTTGCTTATTTATTATAAGTCATTACACGAGGGAGCTTATGAGTTTAACTCTCACCTCGTTTATTATATATCTAATTTTTATAAAATATGTGTTATATATGAGATGCAGGTAAGGTAGGATAAGTCAGAGTAGGGTAGGGTACACTCTAAATCCGTATCTTATCCTACCCTCAAGCATATTAAAATCGATCTCTATCTTACCCGCAATAGATCGGATAGTCTACCTACCCGAATAGATCGAGTAGTCGAATTGAATACTCGCGGATAGGATATGAATTGCCAGTCTTATATATAATTCATCAAATTAATAATTATTATTATTATCGGCTTAATGACTAATACAAATACGTATGATATTAATATCATTTACCTAATGTCTATATATAAATATTTTTTTCTTTTTTAAAATTCTGAATTATTTTACTATTCTAATATTCTTTTTATCCTGACTTATTAAATGTTAGAATATTCATTATAGATATCTACCTATTTTTATCCAAAAGGTCGAACTCATCTTCAGATGAAAAAATAGAGTAATTTTTCAACAACAGATGATAAAACAAGGATATGCATGATGATATATAAGTAAGTGGCCCACGTTGGACTGAACAATAAGACAACAACATCTATAAGTTAAAAAGCATACGGTCGTGTGTATATATATGTAAGTTATTATCTACATTCCACAGGTCTATAGACTATAATTCATTCTATTGAATATTGACTCTGCAAAACCGACGATTTTGTTAGGATTTATTAGGTGCAAAGAGACTTCGAGACTTGAAAAGCATGACCAAAGTGACTCACCCACCATTGCCCAACCACCACCATCTATGTGTTTGTCACATTTGGAAGTTGACCAATTAAAAAACTCAAGTGGCTCTTTGTAATCAAGCTAAGTAATTAAGCCTAGCTATGTGCAGATTAACGCTTTTTGTTTATCTTATTATATGATATATCCTTCTAAATAATCTTCATAAAATTTTTTTTACAGAACAATGTTGGATAGGACAAAAATTCGTCGAATTAATAGCTAAATTCGTCTTTGAAAGATTATTAATTTTTTAAATTAGTCTTTAAAAATTTTTTTTAGTCATATTAGTCTTTAAAAGATAAAACATATATAAGTCAAATTGGTCCTTCCGTTAGTTAAATGATGATGTGTTACGTTAAGTACCACATGGCATGATGACGTAGTAAGTTAATGCCATGTGTCACAAGATGATTGATTAACGTGTCAGATCAGTAACACCTAGCATGCCACGTGTCACTTGACATGTAAAAAAATTATTTATAATTAAAATAGTCCTTGGAAGTCCAGACATAAGTCATTTTTATCTCTAAAATTTTAAAAATTAATCAAATTAGTCATTATATAATTTTTTTTATTTTTTCATAATATTAAATTTAAAATATTTTTTTATAGTACTAATTTTAATATTATTTTTAGACCTTAATAAATAAAATTTTCTTTACATAAAATAATAAAAATAATTAAATTATTATAAAGTTATTTTATCATTTGTATTTTAAAATTCTATATTATAAATTATAATTTTTTTATTTAAACGAATTTATCAACTTATTGTTGATTATATATTTAAAAATTTAATATTTTAAATTTATAATTTTTAAAATAACTACTATATTTATTTAGTGAGATCTAAAATATTAAAACATTCAAAATAACTATTATATTTATTTAGTGAAATCTAAAATATTAAAACTTTTAGTATATAACTAGTTTTAATATTTTGGATTTCACTAAATAAATATAGTAGTTATTTTAAATATTTTAATCTTTTAGATCTCACTAAATAAATATAGTAGTTATTTTTAAAAAATATATTAAAATATTAAGATTCAGCAAGTGATTCCACAAATTGGTTTTTCAATTATTGAATTTTACTATATATATTAAACAATAATAAAAATAATAATTTTAAAATATTTAAATTTTAAAATAACTATTATATTATGTAGTAAGATTTAAAATATTAAATTTTTAAATATATAAACAATAATAATTTAATAAATTCGTTTAAATAAAAAAAATTTACTATAAAAATTATAATTTGAAAATATAAAATTTTAAACTACAAATGACAAAATAATTTTATAATAATTTAATTATTTTTATTATTTTATATAAAAAAAATTTTTGTTTATTAAGGTCTAAAAAATAATATTAAAATTAGTACTATAAAAAAATACTTTAAATTTAATATTATGAAAAAAAAATTTATATAAGGACTAATTTGATTAATTTTAAAAATTTTAGGGATGAAAATGACTTACGTTTGGAGTTTTAGGGACTATTTTGATTATAAATAACTTTTTTAAATGTTAAGTGACACGTCAACCAATCATTTTGTGACACGTGGCATTAACCTACTACGTCATTATGCCACGTGATACGTCATTATCTAACTAACAAAAAGATCAATTTAACTTTTATTTTATCTTTCAAGAACTAATATAACTAAAAAAATCTTTTAAAAACTAATTTTAAAGAATAAATAATCTTTTAGGACGAATTTGAGTATTAACCCAAAATTCATCTCTACCCGCGCATTATCAGCCCGGGTTACCTATACTTTCTCCAATAATATAATTAAGATGTTTAGAAAAATCCATCACTATTCCACATAATTATTGGCTGAAAATTGCATAGTTTAGGTCCAATCCAATACGATGTAATGATGTATGTGTTATTATATAAAGACTCTTGTGTTGGTGCAGTTTTCAAATTGCGTACATCGTTTGCTATAGTAGTGTACTCTAGTTTGGTGCCTTGTCAAGTTGTCATCACCAAGGAAAGAATGAACCAGAATTTGACGTGTGGAAACCAATTCAATTCATTCAGCATTCCTAAATTTAAGTATTTAACCAACAAATTAAAGAAACCTAATTTCAAAATTGAAATTCCGTTCTATTTGTATTTATATCTCAAAATAATGGATATCATCCATTTTTGGATTAGCTAGTAAGAAGAATAAATTTTTTTATAGAAAAAGAAAAGAAGAAGAAGAAGAATATTTATTTAAAGAATAAGATAACAACAGAGAATATTTAAAGAATGAAATAAAGTAAGAAGAAGAATATCAAATTTAATATATAAAGAAATGAACATATACGTGGCGATGATGTTACAAGATTAGGTGAAAGTGTTTATGGTGCGTTGGGTTTGACAATGTTAGAGCAGAAGCTTCTCCGGTTTGTGTATTTGAGATAGAGAAGAACATTGAGGAATGCACCAATTCCTGTTTAACATTTAAATCACATCAAATCATATGATTCAAGATTGCATGTCTGCTTTCCACGCCAACCAACTTTGGCACTTGGCAGTTTGGCCGACACCATGCCCCCTTAATTACTAATTCATAGCTATAACATAAAATATTTGTTAGTGTTTTTTTCAACTTGAAAATTTATGTTGTGTTACATAGATTTAGATAAAAATGTTTTTATGGTGGTGAGACAAGTGCGAAAGTGATAAGTTTTGGGCAGCAAGATTTAGTCGCTAAAATCCGAAAAGGATATCGAGGAGGACCACAAAGTTTTGGCCATGGATTTTTTATAATAATAAATTTGGGGATTAAGAGAGGTCAAAGGGAAAGGGTTCCACTATGCGAATAAAGCATGAATGAATAGTATACATATGGTTGAGTGGTAGAATTTATTCCCATGAATACATGTATTATCGGAGGGTGAATGAGTGAAATGACATACATCATACATGTATATATTTAAATAATTTGTGGAGCAACAATATAATAATAATATGATAAAAGGCGTCGGTGATGTGTGTGGTTTTATAACAGAAACGAGGGAGAGAGGGAGAGAGAGAGAGAGAGAGAAGCATCAGCATTGAGAAGTCATCTCAAGAGTGCTCAGAGAGCTAATTAAGGTGGTGGTTCATGTGTGAAAGAAGAGATGAAGTTGTAGTTGGTGTGTGTGTGAGAGTGTGGTTTTCTAGAAAGCAGAGCATGGATATTTGGAGGAAGATGATTATTCTTCCTGTGAGGCGAGTATGGCGAGCACTCTATGCACGCCTCAACTCCACCAAAAACGGTTCGTTCTTCTCTCTATCTTTCTCTTTATGCTATCGAAATTGCAACACAAACACCAAAGAAATTGAATTAATCAAGCAAGTTTGGTGCAGGGGCAGGGCTGTTGAAGCTGGAGGATGATGTACAGACATGTGAGTATGAGGACATACAAGTGATGTGGGAAATGCTAAGAAGAACAGAGAGTGATGTGAGTATACACAAGCGCAAGCAACAGCAACAGCAACAGCCTTTCTGGAGGGTCCTCAAACCGTATTGAACCTTCTTCACAATTAACCCAACTCCACTTCTTTTACAATCTTTCATGCTTTAACTAATCATAATAAGACTCTTCTTCCTGAGTTCTGCATCTTACAATTACAGGATCACAAAACCGTCTCTTGTAAGCCGTAACTCAAAATGTACTCATTATTGTAAATATACCAATCTTGTCTCAAATCTCACTTTTTTCATAGCAATTAAGCAAATAACAAGTTGTTGTTTTGTGCTTCTCTTTCTCCAACATAACAAGTGATTAAATGTGAACTCTCATAGCTGCCTACCCAGTCTCTTCCATCAATCGCGGCTGTTACTGTAAGTCTTGAATTGGGATTGCAGCATCAGAAAATATAGCAGCCCTTTGGTTAGTTATTTGCCAAAGGCAGTCGAATTGGTGCTGATGCTGGTTGGACCAAAATAGAAAATACAAAACACTTATCATGGAACCTTATGAGGAATTAATTGTAGGGCAGAGAAAGCAAGCACGATTAAATAGTAAACTAGTTGCATTCGAGGCAGATGAAACCAAGACAGAGAAGAAATAGTGCAATAAATCTATTATTATCTATTAAGGAGAGGGATGTTTAGAAAAGAAGACATGCATCAAGTGCGTTGTTCTAATCTTCCAATGGAAAATGCTGCGTAGATCTACAAGTATACTAAATTCTTTCCACCAACTTAGTTCATCTCCGGCTCAAGCTGCAGAAGACACTCAAGGCTAAAACCATATACACAATTTCGGTAGTAGTGAATCCAAGCAACAATTTTCTGGCAGCACCGCTAACACAACAAAAGTTCCTTCAGGAAATACACCTAACTGCATCATACCTAATTCAGTAAAAAATGGATTAGGTGATAGGAAGCAGATTGCAACACACTGAAAAGTTTCATGAACCACTACCTCTGAGAATGCAGGGGAAACTCGTGTGTGTGTGTGTGTGCGTGTGTTGTTGTTGTTGTTGTTGGTGTTTGGTTTTTGGATAGAATGTATCCAGGTTTGATTTACATAGATGTAAACCAAGAGAGAAATTACACCACTTATTAGATTCCATAAAGATAAGCTTCACATAAAATCTGGAACAAAATTTCCAGCTTTATGCCACATATCACGCCTGATAAAATCAATACAAAACTGAAAACTTTTGTATTCCATAAAAAAATTGGTGAAAAACCTGTACAAAGACGAAGGCAATCCCATTGATCTAATAGCTCAAAAGTACTCTCTTTGGATCAAGTTGGCCACTGCAATAACTGGAAGGCACCGCACATAATTCCTGCCTTCCTTTCCACTCTTCACCAGGTTTGAGAGTAATTGCTTTTTCTACACAAGCAGACTGGACACACAGCATATTTTTATATTCATCATCCCCTAAATCTGCTATGGTCTTTGCTTTTTTGTCCCATGGATTCCATACCACTGCAACCAGACATGATGTTGCTATCAGCCACCGGATAAACAACTTTTGAATGCCATATTGCAGATACAAGACAGAATCAGCTTCTTATCTCAAAGTTTCAAATAACTCCACTTTGCTTATATATGTTTTCACTATCTTAGTACAAAATACAAACAAAGCAAGCAAGCATGTAACTTCATGAAAATCTATCCCAAATTACAACTTCAATGAAATTAGATTTGCTAAAGCATTTTGTTTATTTTAGACTAGGGGACCATGCATGCATCAAGTGAATGATTGAATAGTAATATAGTATACACGCAAGCAACCTATTCATATTTATTGCTCTTCTACTTCAAACATTTACCATCTTGTGTCAAATTTCATCATTCTTCCCAATAAGGAAGGATATTAACACTGCTAGACATACCAGCATCAGGAAGCCCATCTTTCCGCAATACAAAAGTTCTTTTCCTTTCATGGTCAATGATGGCAATTTTTGTGGGGGTACTTAGGTATACTTTGTGTACCTTTAGCATCATATACACCAAAACGCAACAGTTAAATATTTGAACTGATGAAATATTAACAACTCAAGAACTACTCTGGTGATCACAGAACCTCGGATTCAAATGTTATGGCATCCCCTTGTTCAGTAAATCGCACTTTTTCCTTCAAGTTGTCCAGGTAATCCAGTGTTTCTAATCCTTCTATTCGTACTTCACTGTACATCAGCATGATGACAGTTAGCTAGCAAATAGCGCAAGTCACAAATACCAGAGAACAATGTAATTCTGTTCCCACATCAGACAAGGCCAAAAATTTACAAAGCTAAAAATAAGCATAAAGTAAGAACAGGTTAAGCATCTTGTATTTGTAGTCAATCCTCAAGTAAGACTACTAGTCCCAAAAGCTTCATAAAAGATAACATATATAAGCACATTTAGCTTCAAAATAAAATGTTAATATTGATCTTAGACACCCTACAAGTATCATGTCTGCAGTAAGTCTATAAACAATGAGCCATATTATGCACAATTCAAATGACTAGAATATGTGATGTGATTTTGTACATGAGTGCATACTCTGCAGCTATTGCAGAAACACAAATGGAATTGAGAAGGGTCAACAGCTAGATGTCATAAACTAGGAGGGAAATATTAGATTAAACCAAAAAAGTATCCAATGCCATGGTAAAACCTGATGTCAGTAACATAGAGGTATGTCTGATAGGCAAATGTGAAAGTAAAGGATTTTCCATCCGTATTTGTGTTTCGAATGCGGGATGTCATCATCAAATCTCCCGTAGGTGCCAAAGCTACCCTCAGGCGAAACTCATATCTGCAAGCAATTATTATAAAGATAGTCCCTTAATCCAATTTACTGAACCAAAAGATGAAAGTGAAGAAAAAGGAAGTTCAAGAAATACTACAAGGGTATGACAATATTAAGGGCCATTTTTGAAAGTTACATGGAGTGATTATTAAAGTTAAGCCACATACCTGTGAGGCCAAGTCCTTATATCCTCTTCAGAGTTCTTAAGAATCAAATCAATAAAAGCTCTGGTTGTGCTGTTTGTTGGAAATGGAGGGGGATTAGGATCTAAGGTCCAAAACCTGTTCCTTGCAAATCCATGTAGTTCAAGAGGGCCATGATTTGAAACCTGCATATGGAGAAGATAAACTTGACGAAACAAAAGCAAGAGGAATTGAAATGTTGAAGCTGAAGAAGATACACGTACTTGAGGAAAGCATAACGGAATACCTCCACGGATAGATTTTGGAGGCGTAAAAGTAGCCTGCAACGATTCATGTTAAGAAGAAAGATAATGCAGGGTTTAAGTAACAATTTGAACTCAACTTGAATTATTAACAGAACTTATGAACCACAACAGCCATGTCTAGCAAGATCTAGCATGAAAAATTGCATACAAGCACCGAAAATGTCCAGCATGCATTTTGAATTTCTAATAATAATATGATAATAATGATTTGTTGAATATCACAGAAAAGGAAATGCAAATAATTGTTTGCAAGCAATAATAATAAAATAATATGGAGAATTGACGCACCTTACTACTGACAAAGAGCAATTCTTCCCCAAGTTCATTCTTCCAAGATGTAACCTGACCTCCGTACAAATATACCTGCATCATCATCAAGATCCATATTGTATTATATTAAGAAAAACACACACAATGCATGTGAGAATGGATTGTATTGATGAGAATGAATTGAATGAATGAATGAATGAATGATGACCTCCGCGGAGAAGCCACGAACTTCTCTGAGAACGATCTTCTCGAGGCCATTAACGCCCATACACTGCTCCACGTACACCGTTTCTTTTGGCCGTGACTGTGACATCTTTCTTTCTTTCTTTCTTTCCTTCTCTCTCAGATTCAGGAAGAACTAACAATAATCTCCGATGAATGGGGTCACCGCACAATGCAGCTTCCTCAGCTTTATATATATAGCTACCTCTTCAAACAATCACACACACACTCTCTCTTACTATATATTATATAAGGGAGCTACTCAAATGAAGATGCAAAAAACATCTTTTTATGAAGATGCTTTGTATAAAAGTGTGATTTATTGATTTGGCCACACTTCAAATAAAAACAACACTTTTATAACATATCAAAATCTAACCCTACACTCCATCATCTAAGGGTCAAAAAGAAAAATCATCACATGAAGACAATTATAATATCTTCATGGGAGTACCCACCATTATATAATATTATCATTTTTTCAGCGGACATGTATATATCGTATAAAACCTTCAATTATAATAAACAAATTACACGCCAAGTAATAGCTCAAATGGCGGCATAATCTTCCCGTACTCATCTAAGAGGTTGCGGGTTCGAGTCTTCATATATTTGGTAAAAGAAAAACAAATTACACATTACAGATCATTAATAAAATCCGCCATTCTCTTCTCTTTTCCCTAACATACATATGTTGCATTCTTCTTTCGTGCAATTTTTGTCTTACTTTATTACTCATTTGTCTGTACACTTGATAACATTGTTCAACTAATTTAATTAAAATTCCACTTTCAGTTCTTATAATCATAAAATCACTCTTAGTGCAAAGGGCAAGACATCTATGTTATGTGCCAAGAAGCAATAGTTCAAATGGCATAGTCTCTCCATACTTAATTAAGAGGTTGTGGGTTTGAGTCTCCATATCTTCGGTAACAAAAAAAAAGACATCTATGTTATGTTAAAAATATATATTTTTCCCCCTTTAAGAAAGGAAAAAAAAAAAAAAAAAGGAGACATAGGTAAGTCAAATTATGAAACAAGCTAAGCTAAGGGAGATACACCTTTCCCGTTTTTCCCATATCATTTTATCAAATAAAATAGTTAAAAGGAAAGGTGAAGGAAAAGATGTTCCGTCAATGAAAAATTTTAATTAAATAAATTGAGCTGCTATTTTTCTAATCCGAGTGTATTTTGTTGGATCGGAGTAGATTTTCTAAATAATAAAGTTGCAAGATTAATGTAATGTGGATTGTGAAGTTGGCAACAAGATAAGACAACACCAATAACTAACCCCGCATATTACCTTACAATAGATGCCAAACACGCATGCACTACTTTGTCACCAGAAAAATCTGCAGCTACCTTTATTTTAATTTCAGCATTTGTTTGATCAAAATATGAATTTTTGAGGTACTCGATCGTCAGCAGGATTCTCAAAATATAAGAGGATCATCGGATAAGTCACATATATTTTCCTAATTAATTAAAATATATATAAGCTTTTTAATTACATCTTGATGATGAGATTCATTCATGAGTCCGGACAGTCCAAAATTCATATTAGATTTCTTCCAAATTGTGTAGAATCATAGAACTGTCTTTATCACCATTTAAAGAAGGAAACATCACTTCTTAATCACAATGTCTCATTATCGATCGAGAAATGAGCTAGCTAAGTTCAGATCAAAGTGCTATAGCACATCATTTGCAGCTGTCAAATAAATCATATACTACATATGATAACGGCGAACGGAAGCAACAACAGGAAAGAAGGCATCAAAATCTACAAAATTGAAAATTTTGACTATAGGGTATGGAAAAGTATATGTAGACAATGAAAATATTAAACAATGTAAATAATAGATATATCGGATGTTCATTTTACTAGTGTACGGATGGTTATTTTAATATTAAAATTTAGATGATTAATTTAGAGATGTAGTGTGTTTTTATTTGATTGATGATTGTTCATGTTGTTCAAAATAGCCATTGTTCCCCTAGCATTCCCCGTAGGGTATAGGATGTAGGATATAATTTTATTACGTATGCATACAATACATGATATGAAACACTATACAAATTTATACTTTTACTAAATAAGATATAAATATTTAAATGAAGTTTATATTTTATCCAATAATAATAGATAGAATACAAAGTTCAAAATAATAATGTTTTTTATATGATGATAACAAGGCCACGCATAGCGACACAGACTCAGATCCTGAAAGTAAAAGGCGACATAGTCCTCAAAAGCCACGGATCCTGTAATGAATTATTGCTACTAATTTGTTGATCCTCAGTTCCTCACACACAGACCTATTCGACATGTTAACTTCAAGTTTTGGAATACGTTATATTGACGTGAATACCACATTATATGCGTAGCTGAATTATTAATTTATAATTAAATAGGAAAATCCGGGAAAGTAAAAAACGGATGAGCAAGTGCATGAAGCAATCTTGGAATTTGAAAATGAAGTTGCCTAACTTGCCTTTATTTTAGGGTGTCCGCTGTTTCTTTGCTTTCCAGTTTACAATTGTTTCCGCGTTAAATTTGACCATCATTGGATCCTTTTTTAGTTCAATATAGATGGCGTATGTGTGTGACATTGTCCCAATACAATTAATAAAAAAAAGGCATGCTTTGATATATGATACGATTTAATTAAAAGTTAATTCTCTGCTTTTTTTTTTACGAGATTAAAACTTTATTTCTTATATATCTAGCATGTATAAAGAATGATTTAGTGTATATTTGATGGTGCTATACTGCTATTCACATGAACTTGTCAGTTGTCACCATGAGTCCATGATATAAAGAAACCAATACAAATAAATCATCACGATCGTCCAAGCTCACTGGTACCAAGCACATGATCTCATCTATTACGATGTGAGATCTATATATTGGAAAGAGAGTATTCAGTGGTATTAGTTGTAACTAGATAATAGTACATATAATATGTGATGTGATGTGTATGTAATATTTGTTTTTTTATTCAAAAAAAAAAAAAAAAGACCCCGTCATTAAAGTAGAATTTGATTGTGTCATATTTCTGTTTGGAAAAGTCTAGGGGGCCAGCAATTTTATCAAATTCTGGCCAGCATGTAACCATCAAAGAAGAGTGAGCCATTGGATGAAATCTCACACCATTAAAAACCTCATTGATGGCTATTTGATGGCTATAAATCCTAAATGTTGCTGGCCCCCTAGCATTCCTCTTTGTGTTTTGCTATAGCGTAGATTAGTACACATTGAAGACTGAGAAGTTTTAAAGCATATTCTGAAGAGTGGAGTTGGATGTTGCATTAACCTATGTTTTCCTTTGAGATATTAGTTGGGGGTTCCGACATTTCCGTGTGGATCATAATTTACAAGCAGGAAATAACGCTAAAATCATTTACAGAAACAATTATAAACAACGATCTGCACTAAAAAGAGAACTACGATAAAAGGTTATATCACCTACATAATTAAAAAGACCTAGAAGTTAATAGATCAGTCGATATATCGTCTACACAGTTCGTATTCGTCATAATTCCAGTGCCTTCTGGCACCTTTGTTTTAAGTGTCCAAGAATAGCTTATAAATCCAAGCATCCACTCAAACAACGGAATCACTACTGGATTCCAAATCCAAGTATGCATTTCGAGAAGGAATTCATACCTAAGACATACAAGAAAGTTAGAAAATGTCAAATACATAATCTAAAACATAGTTTAAATATGGTGAACAACATATGTTGCTAACCTGAGCGTTATCTGTCTTCAATTTTTGAAGCTCCTCTTGGGTGCATATCAGCCTACATGTCACAAAGCAAGGTTTAACACGCCGATAATTAACCATATAATGCATGCGATAATGCAACAACTATATTATATAAATAAATAAATATAATACCTCCACTGCAACTCGGTTATCTCATGGAGTAACTCTTTCTCCCTATCGTGAGCTGCTTCAAGCTGCATTAATGCATAAACAATGTTTTCCTTAAGCAATAAAAGAAAAAGGGAAAGCTTCTATACAGGCATTCATGTAAGAAATATTTTTTTTAAAAAAAAATAATCTTGGGGTAAATACAAAAGCAAGAAATACAAAGGTAAGACAGCAAGAAAACTCAGCAATTCAGATTATTTCCTATCTAACTACTGGGGTATATCTTGCCAGGAAGTGTTTATGAGTTAGTGTTTGGAGGGGAATAAAGAAAACAGGAGGACTTAAAGAATAAGATCGAATTCATTTTACTCTTTACACTCTGCCATTCTCTCTCTTCCTTTTCAAGACCCCAACTCACAAAAAGACCCTTTATAGGAGGAAGGAAAAAAAAAAAAAGAGGTTCCATGTATCTTACAAGCGTACAGGATTTGCAGCAAATGACCTCTAGATTACCATTGTCACATATAGGTAATTGACCTTAATATTGGCTCTACTTTATGTTTTAATTATTCTTTTTTCCGACCAGATGGGACTAGATTAGCACCCTAAGAACTTTGTCAAACATCTATATAGGAAATTTGCTGCAGTTATAATTTGTAATTAAGCTAACCTCCTAAGCTTTGTGAACTTTTTCATAGTTACAAAATTAAATTTGAAAACACCCCACTTTAGCATTATTTTTTATCCATTATTGAGGCCAATTTTCGTGCAATGCAGCAAATACACAAGTTCTCAGATGGACAAATCTGCAAATAGATTATTATTGAGTTGCAACAACAAAAAAAGTGAGCCGTATTTACATACCAAAGATTTCTCAGTAGCTGCTATTTGTGCTGGGATACACGTGGCATCAGCTGCATGGTTGACAAATAAGAATTTAAAAATGTGCAAAAGGAGGAGTAAAGAAAACAGCGGAAATGGGTTTAAAACAAAACATAAAGCTTTGATGGTTAACCTGTGGTGTCATTTGCACTGATTTGCTTCATTAAACTTAAAATGCTCTCCTGTTAAAAGATCATGAAAAAAAGAAAAAAGAAAAAACCGGTTACACTTGGATATTAACTGAAGGAGACATCACCATAAGGCTGAACATACCCTTTGAAGAATATTTGTCTGCAGCACAGAGTGCAACAAAGGGAAAAGTGAACAGCCAGAAAGATTTGATGATATAGTAGCATCAGATGCTGACAGTAACGGTAATGGTGAAGGCAGAGGAGCAGGAGCACTATGCTGGCTAATAATCTACATAACCCACGGTTTAGAAAAAGATGATGCCAAATTAAGAATTATATTTGCATGTTAAGGGCATATGATATAGTAGCAGATTTATATGGTAGAACAACACTTAGTACTAATCTAATTAACAAAGTTAATACTACAAAATCTAAAGCCACATTTTTCTATAACAAAATGGTAGTAACACTTTTGGATAAATATAGTTGCAAATCAAACACCATTATTTCACAAACTAAATGCAAATCCAGACTCTGGTGTCTCCTCTATAAAGTGGAAGAGAAATAAAATGTCAATTTGGATGGAGGCCAATTATTTTGAAAATTGTAGTATACACTTGAACACTGTTTGATCTAAGAAAAACTATAGATGAAAGTATTATACAAGACTTAATTATTAATCGTAATTTATGTCAGCATGTCATTACGTTTTTTGATCTATCTATTCCACCCTACCTAGTGAAATTTGCTTAGTTTGCATACATTCAAATAAATTCAGAATCAATGTAAAAGAGGAAAAACATATTTGTTTGGAGAAAAGGACTAGCCCAGAACATAATATCCTTTGGGGATCTTCCCCACCTGAGGAATGAAAACGGGAGGGTTATGCACTTATTTACGAAACCTCAAAGCCACCAACCTATCTACCGGGAGAAAAAAATTATAAAAAACCCACCAACCTGCATACTGTGACTCTTTTGCAGTACAGGAGTAGGGGCCACCTGAATAAGAGGACTTCACTTAGTATTCAGTCTTTGTGAACATAAAATGATAGGAAAGTTTTCAAGTATACCGGTATATCGGTGTTTCAGTAATTTTTAACCGTTATATATATTATATATATTTTTTATAATTAAAATCAACGGTTAAAAATCACTGAAACACCGGTATACCAGTACACTTGAAAATTTTCCAAAATGATAAATAAGAGAGTTATTACTCACCTTTTCTGGGTCAACATTCTCAGATGTAACCTTAAAACGTCCTCTCTGCTGAACAACTGGTATCTTTGCTTTCTCATCAGTCTCTTCAGCATTAGCTGCAAGAACAATGACAACTATTATGAAATGCAGAAGTAACCATTGCATGCTTCAAGATATTGGCAACTCTATATCATTTGTTTTCTGTTTTAGCACAAAAATATTTGCTGCTCCCTTGAACATGTGTATAGACAAGTACCTGATGATTTTGAGATTTTAGAAGGAAGTTCAGTAAGCACGTCCTCTCCTGTCTGTGAATTTGCGTTGCCACTTGAGGTGCTCTGGGGCAGATTGGGTGGCTTCTCACTGTCACTCATATTGCTAAATAAGTAAATATAAATGCTGATTGGACATGGAATGAGATAATGAAGTGGTTGAATGAAGGAAATAAGGGCATTATAGCAGAGTACATCTAGATAGGATAAATAACCGTTTTTTTAAATCTATATATAAGTTCTGGTAATTGAAGAGGAGAAGAAATGGTATAGTAAAACACAGAAAGGTGCACTACCTATGTTATCCTTCTCCCTTCAGAATTTCAGGACATTTCATTTAAAAAAAATTGCATATTTATAAGACTCCTGAATAAAATATGAAGGATGAGTGAATATAATTATGATTTCTGTGCTTCCTCGGAGAAAGTTGGAATTAACTTGTTTCACAGTGAATATCCATCATAATATGCATATTATTTACAATCATCAAACACAAAAGTATTTCACCCAGATTTAAAAAGAAAAATGGTCAAGCGAACATTTTGTTTTTCCAAACAATTTAACTAAATGAACTGGAAAATAAATACAATACTATAACATGGAATATTCATAATGAAATCACCACAAAAAAAAAAAATAATTAAACTCGCTGCATTGTTTAGCGTTCACCTTTCTGGTCGAATTTGTGGAAGAGTTACTTCAGGTAAAATGCTTGATGAAGATCCTCTTCTATGAAAAGAATGGATAGCCATACCATTTTCCACATCAGATTTTTCTCCCACATTATGGTCCACACGATCATCAAGACAGGACGGAGAAGCTAGTGAAATGCTTTGTTCATGGCTTGAACTGGTAATGCTAGAGTCATCGTCAGATTTTTCAAACTTGATCCTAGAATGGAAAAACATGATAGTAAATTTAATTAACTTGATACTACCTTTATGGATTTTAGGGACAGCTATCCTTTATTTAAAATATTTCTCAAGCCATTTAGATAAAACTATTGGTCCACAATTTTATAAGATTTTAATCCCAACTTTAACAGTTTGAATATGTCAAGAAAAATGGTTTTACTTGTCTGACATCAGATAAATGACAGAAACGTACTTGGCATCATTTACTGTGTAATCAATTGCTGGAACAGAAGCTGATTGATTTTGTAGCTCATCAATATCTTCCTGTGAAGTATTACCCATTAGAACTACCAATTAAAAGAAATTTGTTAACAGGGAGAATGGAGAAAATAGCAGATATTACTAATAGACTGCAAATATCATCATGAGACAGAAAAAATATGTCTATAGTTACCAGATCAACACTTCGAGAGGGATTATGACTTGCACTCGGCTTATCTTGTACATCAAGGGAAGATAAAGAAGCTGAACTTGCTACATGATTGATATCTGATATAGCATCATCAAAATCATGGATCTAGAAGAAATGAGAAATCTAATCAGTAATTTCTTAACTTCAAGAGTCTTGTCTTCATTGGAAGAAGAAAAGATCGGGCATCATGTTTACCAATGAAGCCTGAGCCTTCATATCATCAAGATTGAAGTTCCAGCCACTAATTCCCCGTTTGTATTCGTTCTAAAGAAGATTAACACCCTTAATGTTATAAGCTTGTTACACTGTGAAACCACTATCTCAAACAACTAAAAAAACCATAAATCATTCTATGAGCAAATAAAATAAAAGAATATCTATCACATCATTCTTCAGTTAGGCAATACAGCATATTTTGACAAAATGAAATATACGAACAGCAAGATTTTCTTACTCAGCTTCTGTTTTCCTGATGTTGACCAACAATTGGGTATAATTCTAAAAGAATTCATAAGGAACATACTGAGGTGCTTGTCATCTATGTGCAGAGGAAAGTGGATACTAGTTTATTTTCATGGGAATGAGAACAGATATCTGTTTTATTGATGTAATAATATCAACAAGGAGCACAAGTTGGATTTATCAGTACATATTGTGAGAAAAGAATAAGATTTTGCAGAACAAGTGGCCTAAATTTCTGGCGCAAATGGTAACAGTTTCTGTAAACAGTTAGTAATTGTATTTCCTACCTGTGATAATTCCTCCATCTCGCCATCGGGCATTTTCTTTTGTGCAAGCATATCTTCATCTTTTCTCTGCAACAGAAAAGATCGCACTGTAAATATATTTCATAACAAAACAGGAGTGGGGAAATTAGTGGTAATAATATGGAACCTTTAGGGCCTCCATGCGGTCACCTAAAGCAGGCAGCCCCTCCAAAAGTGTTCGTGCAATATAATCATTGGAGCGAGCCTGCTTGAAGAAGGAATGCTTCAACAACTTGCTTGCAGAGGGTCGTTTTGAAGGATCTTTCACTAAGCAACTAGCAATCATCTGCTTAAATGACTGAAAAAGGAAAAATAATATTGTAAGAATAAAGGAACTAAAGAAACAATGAATTAATGTTGAAAGTGTATTCACCATGAGCTGACCTTAGAGAACTTTCGATCCCTCTCGTAGTCAAGGCCGGGGGGTGCATTTTGCAAAGTCATAAGCAGTACCTGGCCATGTAGAAGAGTTAAATCATTAAAATGAGGTGGAAGATGGTTGGTTGAAATAAATAATATTTTGTGTATCTAAAACTAATAAGCGCACCTTCATTGGGGGAAACTTTGAGAAAGGAGCATGACCGTGGGCAAGCTCCAGTGCAGTTATGCCAAATGACCAAATGTCAGCTCTGGAAGAAAGAAAGGAACACTTAGAAATGAATACTAACGCAATGATGACTAGAAAGAAAATGGACAACACAAAATTGTGGTAAAACGATAGACATACTTGAAATTATAACCATGTAACTGCTCCATTACTTCGGGTGCCATCCTACAAACGTAAAAAGAAAAAAAAGAAGCCAAAGGTCAACTGAATCTCGGACCCTTAATGACGTTATTGAACACACAATTGTCTATTGAATGATCATGAAATACGATCATAAGTGATATCTGTCCCATCCTGTTAGCATGCAGTGTGTAGTTTCAGAAGACATTTTCACAAGCACATATATAAAAAGTGTTTTGTGCTTAGTTGGATATTCAATTATTCATTCATAGTATGGAATAAGGTAGAGAGAGATAATAATTGTTATACCAACAAGGTGTTCCAACAAAAGTATTCCTGGTGCGCTGCCTATCACCGGAATCAAAGAGACAGGCGGAGACACCGAAGTCGCCGAGCTTGATGGCGCCGCGGGAATCGATGAGAATGTTGCCGGACTTGACGTCCCTGTGGATGTGTCCGTGGTGGTGAAGGTACTCTAAACCCTTGAGGACCTCGCGAAGGATGGTAGCAATCACAACCTCCTCGAATCCGTCGGGGTGCGCGGCCTTGAGGATATGGAGGCACGATCCGCCCGCCATGTACGGCATCACAACCCACAGGCTGTGCTCGTTCACGAAGGAGCAGTGCGATTTCAGCACGTTAGGGTGGTCCACCAGCACCATCGTCTGTGCTTCGCGTGAAACATTGTTCTGCCGCGCGCAATAATCACACATCATATAATACATACATATATCGTATATAGCTTAGGCGATGACGATCAAATTGAAACGGATCGAAATTAATTAAAGGTAAAGGGCGAACCAGATCGCAGTTGTCGCGTTCGAAGTCGAGGATCTTGATGGCGACGATCTCGTTTAAGGGGATGCAAAGCGCGCGGTGGACGGCGGCACTGACGCCGTGTCCAATCTCCTCGTAGAGATCGTAATGCTCGGCGCCGATAGGGTACTTCTTCTTCTCCGCCTCTTTTTCCTTGTCCTTGTCCTTGTCCTTCATTCTATTCTCCGGTTGAAGAATCCTATGCTTTCGAATTTGAATTTAAAATTGAGTATGATGAAAATGAACAAGAGTGAAGATGAGAATACTAGTCAGTTAGACGGAGAGATAGAGAGAGGTCGCGTTAGGTTGCGCAGCTTTCTCGTGAAACTAATGGGGAATGGGCTGGGTTGGGGCTTTCGTTTCATTTTCGAATTGTTCGGACCCTATCTATATTCATTCATTGGTATGGCCGCAGAGAGAGAGAGAGAGAGAGAGTGTGTGTATGTGGATTATGGAAAGAAAGAAGATCCCAGCTCAGCTAAAACTCTTCTCTCCCGCCACCTCTTGTTTCTATTTTCTGTTTCGCAACTAACTCTCACGTGATTCCCACGTGCTCGCTCCTCTTGCTTCTCTTTCACCCCTTTCGCCCTTTTCTTTCGCTCCCTTGTTTTCTCACTCTTTAAACAAAAAAAACCATGCAAACAAATTAAAATCTTATAATAAAATGTTGAGGAATGCTAGGGGCTTTATAGCCATCAAATAGTCATCAATGAAGCTTTTAATGATATGAGATTAATGTGAAATTTTATCCAATGGCTCACTCTTCTTTAATGGTTACATACTGGCCATAATTTGATAAAATTGGTGGCCCCCTAGACTTTTCCTAAAATGTTTAATTATTTGCTCTGGTTTAAAAAGGAATCAATCAATCAATATATTCTAAATTTAACACCTGCTATAATTTAATCTAGAGTTTTAATTTATTGTAACTTAAGAATTAATTTAAAAAAAGATCATGCTAAAAATAATATCTTACTTCGAAAATTACATGATTATTCCAACGATAATTAATGAATATTAAATTAAATAATTTTAGCAAGTTTGAATTAATTTTTTATTATTTTTCAAATATTACTATTTAAAAAATTGGTAATTAGATACAGTGAGATGTATAAATAGAGAAAGTGGACATAATTGAGATTTTAACCATGTGTCGATTGTTTGGTATAAGAATTAACGAGACAGAATAATATAATTAAAATTTATGGACAATAAATGAACAAAATCAAACTAAATAATTTGGATAATAATATAAAAATATAACTAAAATAAAATTATACTCATATAAACAAAATTTATTAATTTTTTTTCTTTTTAGTTCACTTACTAATGGAGTAAAAAACTAAGATATATGAGTATGAGTGTATGACGAAGCCAAACCCCATATTTATATTTTCAAGGGGGCAATGGGAAAGTTGGCAAGCTTCACTTTGAACTTGTGTTGATCAATTTAACTAGTTAAGGTTTCTTCAAACATTTTAGCACATGATAATATCACTTAGCCACAATATGTTTATCAACATCATTGTTAGGTTCTACGCGTACAGTTTGCACAACATCAACTTTTTATCAAGTTCAAGTTGTAACTAATTTCTACATGATTCTATCTTGTTCCAAATTAATCCATTTTTGTTCTTGTACCTTCTTGTTGTAAGTTGAAAAGCTTGACCAAAAGATAATTTTAATTGTTCTTTTTCACATCTATAAACTCAAAAACATAAAAAAATATACTATGTATTTTTAAAAAACTGAATGGAATTGTTCTTTTATA
The DNA here is from genome assembly GCF_003086295.3 of Arachis hypogaea. Lineage (NCBI taxonomy): Eukaryota > Viridiplantae > Streptophyta > Magnoliopsida > Fabales > Fabaceae > Arachis > Arachis hypogaea. Next base: position 678,464 of record NC_092049.1, on the reverse strand, counting down.
ATTAAAATTAGTTTGCAACAAATGGGTAAGCAACATGAGCCAACTCCCTAAGCTCTTGGCAAAGATGAATGGCTGCCTGGGGAATCTGATTCTACCATGACATTCATAAAGCCTTATTAAAGAAACAGTTGGGAGGCCATAGAAAATGGCAAAATGCCCCCAAAGTTCCGCAAGCAAACTAAAGGCTATGTAGAAGTCGCAAAAATGGCAAAAAAAAAAAAAAAAAAGTGAAAACTAAAGTAAAGTCGACTTCACGTGAAGTTGATACCGAGAGCCATTAGATGATTTGACTGATTTGACTGAATTTTTATCTAACGGCTCTCAGGTATCAATTTCACCTGAAGTCGACTACACCTGAATTTCCACCCAAAAATAAATACATTTGCAATCTCACAATCACCAAGGAACACCAATTTATAGGATTAAAAAATCTAACACTTTTTTCCAGTGAGATTGATATTCAAAAGCCTTCCAGACAGTAATATATACTACGTAGCTAGCAGCTTGTCTCCATTCAGTAGCACTGTGGAAATTTGTAAATATATTGAAAATATTAGCTAATGAATTTTTCACTCAAAACTAAAGAGACTAGTCTTGAAGGAGAGCGTTGTTCTTCCTTTAACAACTTTCATTGTCATCATTTGGAGGATGTGGTTGACTAAAATCAGAAAGCAATTTCGTCGATGCTTTTTGGTTTGGTCTTCCTCGACATCAAAAACTAATTTATTGTGAATTTAAACTTTATTTAAGAATCTGTCATTAGTTAATGAATTGTTACATATACAAAAATTCGAATCTCAATACTTATTTAAATTTTAAAGAGACAAATGAGTCGACCACTCGACCAATACAAATTGATTATAATTTTGTCTATATTAATGTTAATGCGATTATGTCCATCTTTTTTTATTATTTTTCTCAAGCATCCTAATTCCTCATGCAATAATAGTAAATTTTGAATGTTTGCATGTGTTTTTGCTTAACTTTTTGTATTAAACAAATAATAACATAAAAGTTAATTACATAAAATGAATAATGTAACAGTTATATATAATTGATATACAATTAATTTTTGATGAAATCCAATTTTAAGATTTGAACTCATCATTACCGTCATTTAATTGTATAAATGAAATCATTAAGCAATAAGAATATAATACATAATGAAATAAAAATGCAATTGACATGGTTGTTATATGTCATTATTATATAGAACATATATTGAGATTTGAATATAACTAATAAATCAGTAAATATTAGTTACACAAAATATAAATGCAAAAGTATGTTGAATAAAATATATAATTTTACTTGTATAAATAGAGAACTTTGAAAAAGTAAGCAAAATTGATAAGTGAGTTTGTGCTCGGATTGATTGAAACCGAGTTTGTTCTCGGATTGATTGAAAGCCAAGTTTGTTTTTGGATTGGTTCATTGATCGATTATGAGATGTGAAATATTATGATACGTAAAAATGAAGCAATTTGAATGTATAAGTATATACTTTATAAAAAGTTACGATAGATTAAAATTTGATAAGAGGTATTAAATAAAATCTTAAATAAGATTGTTGAGATTGGTCCAAAAATTTGAATGTAAATCAAATTTTATGAACCTAAGGAAGTTATCATGTGTTGTATATTATAATAATTCTATGAATATAGAATGTATATAGAATATATCTAGAATCTCCCGTGTATATAGAAATTAGTGTCTTTTATAGGCATAGAGTTGATGAATAGAATTGATGGTATGACCGTTGATTATTAAGTTAGAATAATGGTCATTAAGTCGGTAATAAACGTGTTCATTATAGAATGAATGATAATTAAGGTAGAGTTATAACTTATAATGCACAATAAAAATCGAGTTATAAGGTGAAGTATAATTGTCCAATTCAATTGTTTATAGAGCTAGCTTTGTTGTTGAAAAATATGGCATATGTCCGTAATGATGATAGAAAATTCACATGACAAAAGGGTGATTCCCTGATCTCTGCTTTGCTATCAATGTTAAGAATAATTTTAATGCAATAATATTATAATTATGAGAAAGTATAGGGAGCTAATGACCTAAGCGTATAATGTGTACAATGAAGGTTTGGAAAGTATTAGAGATATTATTATTAGTGTTACATTGTCTTGTCAAGTTACGCTTTTGGGATGAGTGGTTTCAGGACATGGTATAAGAATTCCAGATCCGGAAGGTTAAGGGTTAGAACCTTGGTGAATTTAAAATTAGCTTTTTATAACATGAGATGTTTATTATCCCTGGTATCCGGATGGTTATTCTGGTATAGGTGATGTTCATTTGATTCATACGGTAATATGATAACTATAACTATGTAAATTAAATTTGTAAAACACAGTTACTTTTATTCATACGGTAATATGATAACACATGCATAATACTGTACAAATTAATTTTTTTAAAAAAAAAAAAAAAGTACTTTACAAATTAACACATACTTATCTCCGTTTTTAATTCACGTGCATTGAGATGCCACCTTGCGAATTTAAACTGAAAAAGGAAAACAGTTTAAAAAAAAAGTAAGAAAATAGAAAAAGAGCGTGTTACATGTGCCGTTGACACGTTCATTCCGTGCAACAGCAGCAGCAACAGCAACGGACGAAGGTGTTTTCTCTCTCTAGGGTTTCACTCACTCTCTCACCACCGTACTTGAGCCGGATCGTTGCCGGTCGCCGGCGTCATTCCCATAAGTCGCCGCCATGAAACTCACTGTTAAGACTTTGAAAGGCAGCCATTTCGAAATTAGGGTTCAGCCATCCGACACTGTCAGCTCTCTCTTTATCTCTATGCTTTTTTGGTTACAATATTCGCTATCAATATTTCCCTTTTCATTTCCCAATCTTCCATTGTCAGTTACGAAAATGTGTGTTTGATTTGTTGATTGAATTATTTTGTTTTCAGATTTTCTAAGTCTACTCCTTTATTTTGTTTTATTTAATTTTTAATTCAAATCACTGTCGTTGTCGAAATAGTTTTTATTCAAAATTCAGGTAAATTTACTTCATTTTTGTTTCTGTTTGCATTGCATGCCTTCATTTTAATGTTTTCGCCAACACTATTGTTGTTGTTGTTGTTGAGGATTTTGTTTCAGATTTGATGTGATACTCAGGTGCTGACGTTATTTATTTATTATTGAATGGCTTTGAGATGTTTTATTCCCATCTTTTCATGACACCGAGGATATGCCTGTTGATTCTAATATCATTAGAAATTGGATTTCTTATCAGGCTTTATGTGGTGTTTGGTAGATTATAAGAGGGTTAATTTTTGAATTTTAGTAGCTATAATTTCCTTGCTATTTTTGCCTTAGATTATGGCTGTCAAGAAGAATATAGAAGATGTGCAAGGCAAAGATAATTACCCATGTGGACAACAGTTGCTTATTCACAATGGCAAGGTTTTGAAAGATGAAACAACATTAGCAGAGAACAAGGTCTCTGAGGATGGTTTTCTTGTTGTTATGCTTAGCAAGGTAGTTTATTCCTTCATGAAAACTTTTTCAAATTATAACACCCTTCCTTCCTCACAAGTTATCTGAGACTGTGATTTCAGCTCTCATATTTTTATTCTTTTAAATATCGAGATCTATTTTTATGCTTCGGTTCTTTTTACCTTTTTTTTTTATAAAGAAAAGGATAGGAAGCTTTTACTGAAGTTCTATCGCGGTCCAAAAAATTATCTAGATGCTATGCCAAGTATTAGATCTTGTCATATTCCATAATGCCGTCTGTTTCAATTTGATGAAGTCAGCTAGAAATATTTCTTTCAATTTTATTGTTATACCTTCATGTTTTGTTTATTTAGGCATCTGTTACCTCCATTAACCTTCATGTGGCATTTTACTTCTCTACAGAGTAAAACATTGGGTTCAGCAGGGACTTCATCTGCCCAGGTATATTACTTTCTCAATCTTATTGCTTTTCGGAGGTTTTTTCCCTTTCTTTTCTGCCCTTGCCTCTTTGTATTAGCTAGTGGTTGTGCATGCGTGTGACAGCCTGCCAGCAATCCACCTGCAGCTGTATCAACCTCAAATTCCACGCCTGCTCCTGAACCTCCTGCACAAACTCAGTGAGTCTTTAAAAAAATAAATTGATAATTTGTCCGTTTTAATAACGTCAGTCTCTCTTCCTATAGTATTTTATTTGGTATTGTAGGGCTGCAAATAACAGTACATCTGGCCCAGCTGTCACAACTACAAATACAAAGTATGGTTTCTCCTTTCTAGAATTTTTCAAAGATACTATTAGTTAATTCCAATGTACCACAAAATAGTTGTTGACTGAGCATTGATGACAAGAACTATCCTTTTTCAATCTTTAGTAATTTAGTAACATATTACATTCAAGTAAAAATGTCTTTGTTCTAATTTGAATTTTAATGTTCACTGTGTTGGTTGTCTTTACCTTGTGAGTTTCATGATAATTATAATTCTTACGAATTTGGTTATGAAGTTGATGTTATAATACTGAAAGCAGCACAGGTTTTAATTCAAATACTTTTATTAAATGTCTTTCTGAGGAAGATCTATAGTGTTATTTTCAATTCATCTAACGAGACATTTACGTTGGCTGATCATAGTTTTGTTGTTCGGTTTATTGTGGCTGCATATAGTAAGCATAATGCTGCATTTTTGGATGCTGAACATTGTGGAATTCGGACATTTGTCATTTTCCACTTTCTTGTTTATAAAGCCTACTCACAAGCTTTCCTATGTCATTTTTTGCAGCGTGTCTGCAGATACTTATGGTCAGGCTGCTTCAAATTTAGTTGGTGGTAGTAATCTTGAGCAGACTATTCAACAAATTATGGACATGGGAGGTGGCAACTGGGACAGAGATACAGTTACTCGTGCTCTTCGGGCAGCTTACAATAATCCAGAGCGTGCTATAGACTATTTGTACTCTGTATGTCCACATTGTTGGATATCTTGACTGCTAAAATTTATGTTCACATTGTTGGATTTAGCAACCTTTCTTTCCTTGCTTCTCTGGGCAGGGTATCCCCGAAGCAGCAGAAGTTGCTGTACCAGTTCCTCAATTTCCAGGTAGTCAGACAACTGAAACAGCTGGGGTCACTGCTGGAGCAGTTCCTGGACTACCTAACTCATCTCCCTTAAATATGTTTCCACAGGTAAAAGTTATTTTGCAGTAACAGATCATCAAAAGTAATTTTCTGTTACTCCATACCTTACTTCAATCTGAAATTTTCAGGAGACAATTTCTGGTGCTGGTCCTGGACTAGGATCTCTTGACTTCCTCAGAAACAATCCCCAGGTGAGCTTGCTGTTCCATCAATTTTTTGTTCTTGATGTTAGAAGGCATAGTTGTTCCACATACCCAAGTTGCACTAACTTAAAGTACAATATTTAATTTGATGTATTGATGTAACTTGACTTGTGTGCTGTGCCATGTCTACACATTGAACCTTTTGGTCATTGCATGCATTTACTCAAATAATTAATGTTTTGAATTTCGTTTTAATTATACTCTTTTATCTTACTGTATTTGTGAAGCTTTCTTTTAGCAGTTGCAATTATTTTGTTATTTGCACATCATTATAGCTACTCAGGATGCAGCATGATTTCAAATATGTCTTGATTGACAAGCATTGCCCAGACAATGCTCTTCAAAACTTTTGTTGTTCATATATAGTTTCAAGTTTTTCCATGTTGCTGAGTGGACTTAGCAAATAAGTTGCTTGTTAATCTGCATCTAGCTTCAAGCTTTATTTTGATCACTCTCAAGCAACTTTCTTATTTATTTTTTTCAGTTTCAAGCATTGCGTTCAATGGTGCAATCAAATCCACAAATTTTACAGGTATTTACTTTCTCCGTTGCCTTCCTCACTTCTGTTAATTCGTTGATTGGTGTCTAAAAGATCAATCAACTTTCTATTGCAGCCTGTACTTCAAGAACTTGGAAAGCAGAATCCCAATCTTTTAAGACTCATTCAAGAACATCATGCTGAGTTTCTACAGTTGATAAACGAACCTGTTGAGGGCTCTGAAGGGTGAGCATATCAACTTGTTGCATTATTTTACATCTTACAACTATCATTACTTCATATCATCATCATCGTTGTTCTTGATATATTATTTCAATTGTTGGTTATTTTTGCCCACGTATCTAACAAGAAAGTAAGGTTCTATTTGTCAACTTGATATCTGATAGTGTAGAATGTTATCCAAGAGTTTATTCCCTTTCCTTGATTACACACAATATTTGAATTTAGAATTTAACCGTCTTTCTCTCCATCAGTGATATATTTGACCAGCCTGAGCAGGACATGCCTCATGCCATCAATGTGACTCCAGCTGAGCAGGAGGCAATTGCAAGGGTATGTCTTTCTCCTTACTGTATTATGATATAAGAAATGATGTATACTCGTTAAACATCTTCCTAATTTCTAAGCAAAGAATATACCGAGTGTTTTTTATGTTTCCAAGGTATTTAATCCATTTGAAAATTATCCATATTTTGAAACTGAGGATGCAGAAACAGGTCTAAAAAGATTTTTGTATCGCTTGTGTTCACACTTAGTATGTATTGATTAATGATTGGTTTCTTTAACCTATGGTTTGCAGCTTGAGGCATTGGGATTTGATAGAGCCTCGGTCATAGAGGCGTTTTTGGCATGTGACCGGGATGAACAATTGGCAGCGAATTACTTATTGGAGAATGCTGGAGATTTTGAGGATTAAATTACTAACTTACGTTGACTCCTAGTTTTGTTCGGGCTCGCTCTTTTAATTATTTTTTTGGGTCTCCCTTTCTAGAAAAAACTTAATGTGCTTTTCTGGGGAAATTTACTTGGGTAGGGTTTGGATTTTGAACTGGAATTGGATTTGGGATGACAAAACATCGCTAAGAAAATTAGACTATTACTATTCATTTTATATTTGTGTATGACAGCACCTGAGGAATTAGCAAAGGTCCGTCTAATTGTAAGTTTATTTTATTGGTATTGGTAGTTTGGTACTATCAATTTTTTAAGCAACACTAGTTTTACATGCATGGGGATCAACTCTGCTCAAGGTGTTTCCAGTTTTCTTCTATTTTTAATTTCTCTAGTTTCACTATCCATTGCCATTACCTATTAATTTTTGGTATAGTATCCCTAATAACAATAACAAGATGTTCAGGTGGTTGGAGTTGAATTTAGTTTTGAAACCGAAAAATCCATATCTCATGTATAAATTCTGGTATTTAAATTAAAGATTTTGCTAGCGATTGGCTTTTAAGTAGTTAAGAGTGGAATGTTTTGCATAGAAAATTAAGCAATCCATCAAATGTATCAACCTTTAAAAGTTTTTCTACTTGTGGATTTTTAAAAAGTAGTAAAATTCTTCAGAATATTGATAAGACCTATGGGTTTAATTGGAAGAGAGGAAACTGTAACATTGAGTAATATTGAACAAATGAAAATTATGTGGTATTTTCTTTTGATATTTATCTATTTAGTTCTTTCTAATAATTTTATCTAATTTATATCTTTTAATGTCTTTTTCTAAATAAAAATTATTGTCACCCAAAAATGTTAGATGGCTATGAGAAGTTGATAGCTGACCTTAATAAAACTCGAAGTAGCGCGGCGGCTGCAAGAGATAAAAAAAAGTTTAGTAATTGGAGGAAGAGGAAGAAGGTAGCGTTTGGGTTTTTGGTGGCAATCCCCTAATCCCTAATTCGCAGATGGCGATGGCGATGACGATGACGATGGCGTTCTCCCCAGCAACAATGGCTTCCAAGACTCACATGGTCTGCCTCACGCACCCACCCCTGCGTCAATACCGACACAGATACACACAACCCTCACTCTCTCTCACTCCTCTCCGCCGCAACTTCAATCCCCAAATTGTCGCCGCCACATCCACGCAAAGCGACCTTCTGGAAGGTTCCACCCGCACCCTCACCACAGTCTTCGGGATGGCCCTACTCGCCCTCAGAACCTTCTGCCATCAGCTTCTTCCGATGTCCATGTCCATGTCTTCGGTAGGGCCTCTGTTCTTCGCGTCGCTGCGGGACAGACCTAGCGGGTCCCTGAACACGCCGCTGACAGTGGTGGCGGCGGGGCTGGGGAAGTGGCTGGACATATACAGCGGAGTTCTGATGGTTAGGGTTCTACTGAGTTGGTTCCCGAACATCCCGTGGGAAAAGCAGCCACTGTCCGCCATCAGAGACCTGTGCGACCCGTACCTGAACCTGTTCCGCAACATCATTCCCCCTGTTTTCGACACCCTCGACGTCAGCCCCCTCCTCGCCTTCGCCGTCTTGGGCACCCTCGGCTCCATTCTCAACACCGCCGTCGCTTAGATGATTCTGTTGATGGTGCAAGTATGTGTATGGAAGTCCCACTCGCTTGCTACATAGATACAGGGTTCAGGTATTTTGTTCTGTTATGCCATTTGCTACTGTTGTAGACAGTTGGTTTACTTAAACTTGATTTTGAAGTCAAGTGATTATGTTTGCCAGTTCCCACATTCTTCTTGGTTTATTTCTCCTTTTGCAATACTTAGGAAATGAGCTTCATGCTTCTATATTTAGTATGGAACTGCCTCTCAGATCACCAAGAACAAAAGAAATGGAAAAAAGAAAATTAGCTAACACATATTTGCTATTTGATCACAGAGACAAAGACTATGTGTCAAGTCAATCCATTTATGTGCTCGTGCAAAGCTTCACTTGGATAAAACTTGTTAATAACATGATATAAGGCTAATGACCCAATCCATAACAATTTTACAATTTATTAATACTCCAATACTTAATGTACTTTTGACATATAATATATTTCCTTGATCTATAAAGTATTGAATAAAACGAAGAACATGATTGTTAATGCAGGGCAAGCATAACAAAGTGAAAATCCTGAGCAATTTTAGCTATGAGCATATGTGAAGGGTTGGTTTGTTATAGCTATGCTATAGCACTTGTTGCCTCTATTTTCATCCTTAAAAACTGAATGTGTTAGAATTAGTTTAGAAATTAAGCAATTACCTTTGTCACAATTGCTTTGACCATGTGAATGGTAATAAAAAAGAACGGATGCGATTGGACAACTATATAAAATGTTTCACACTGTTAATACATCAAAATGAAACTCTTATTTAATACCAGTCCATTAATTTTATTTCATAGTAGGAGGGAAAAGTAAGCAAAAGATCATCAACCACAATATCCTTACTATTATTAATAAAGAATAACCATGTTTGTTCTACTATATGTTAATGTTGAAGTTTGATATCTATATGCAACAATCTAAGTTTCAATTTTCAAATGGGTGAAGTTGGGTAGTTGTCTTGTTAATTAGGTCACCATGTTTTATTATCAGATTGTATATTTTGGGTTAGCTAGAGTTATTGCAATCTTAATGGAGGTATCCTTTAATAGTAGTCCAGCTCAATCTTGCTTATGATATATCAAGCAGGATGGATATATATATATATATATATATATATAATGGATTCTAGTTATTATGCGTTTTTCTTATTCAAACCCAGAACAAACTCCGCAAGATCTCTCGCAATGATTCAAATTCAATTATGGTGTTACATCCCCAACTAATCTGATAATGTCCTCTAGCTAACTCCATAACAACAGCTTCTAGTTAATCTTATCTAACTAACTATCTAGTATAATATCATTTTTTATTTTTTGGCTGATTAGTGATTACCTTGAGATATATATAATCAGGTTGCATGTAAACTGTAACTAGACAAATATATTTTCCTCCGCATTCCCACAACTAGACAAATATATCTTCCTCCTTTCTTGTATAATTGAGAATTGAGATATAACAAATTTTTCCATTCGAAAATTAATTTGTGTATCATTAGTTCTAGTTTTGGTCTATTTAAACAATTCACTGCCTCTCCTCTCCTCCAACATAAGCAGGGAGACAAATTGAACAATTAGGAGACAACTGAAGTGTAACGCGCTGATGCGGGATAGGACAACACAATAAAATAATTACGGATTTTTTTTTACATAAATAAATGTTCAGGTATTGGGCCGAACCCATTTACATTACATGCATTTTTTTTAGTACAAAAATACATTTTTAATTTTATGAGCAAATTTTATAATTCCAACGCCTATAGTTATTTGCATAAATAAATAAATAAATAAAGACAATACATATATAAATCCAGTTTGTGACAATATATGAGATAAAATTATTAATTCATTTTCAGTTTTGATAAAAATAAAAAACAAAAAAACTTTCGAGAAAGGATATAGACAGCGTGCCTCACACTTTCATTATTTATAGTTTTATACCATGTCCATATGCAGATATGCAGCGGACTATATGTTAGTAATTATTGGTTGTTTTCTTCAAATTGGTAAATAGATTAAAATAAAATAAGCAATAATGTTTGTAGAGAAAATGATAAATAGGTCTTTGATTATTTAATTCACAGATATTTAAATTCTCAAAAATTTAAAAATAAATTTAAGTTTCTAATTTTTTCAAAATCTAGACTTATCAATCCCTCATGTTCAAACTTAATTGATACGGATATACACGTGAAAAAGTTTTTAAAATTGGACAAATTAGACTTAAGGATCGATATGTTCAAATTTTAAAAGCATCATAAACTTAAATGTATCAAGTCTTCAAGAATTTAAATGTCTGCTTATCAAAAAGTCAAGATTGATTTATTCATTTTTCATGTTTTTATTGGCAAGTGGGACATAAATGAAATTGAAGCACACAATACAGTGTGTGTTTGGATTACAGTTTGTAAACGGGAGTTTGTATAAAATTGATTTTGCAAACTTGATTTTGGTCAAAAGTAGGTTTGTGTTAAAGTGATTTATGTTTGGTAATTTTTGTATCAAAATGGATTATAGTAAAATAAATGTTGTTTGGCTTATACCATTCAAAATCACTTTTAAATAAAAAATTACTAAAATAGACATCAACTTAGATTTTTTTTATATTATCCTATTATTTTAATTTAGATATTTAAATAGATTTTATTAGTTTATTTTATAATAAAATTAATATTTACTTACTAAAATAAAAATAACATATAAAAATAGACAAAATATTTTTTTAAATAAAAATAAAAATTATATATTTTAGATTTATATATATATATATATATATATATATATATATATATATATAAGAATATTTAATCAAATATGTTACATTTTTTAAGTATTAAATGTTACTTTAGTATTTTTTTACATCGTACTCTTATTCTAGTACTCTCAATAATTTTATTCTTAATATTAATTTGAAATCCAACATTTATGATTTTATTATTATATATGATTAATTTTTTATTTAATATATCTTTTTTAATGGAATCATAATCTATATTATAAAAAATTACACTAAAATATAGTATAGGAGAATTACAATTATAAAAGATAGTACTGAAAATAATAAAAAAAAATTAAATATTTACTTTACAGTGATTGAAACAAATCTAAAAGTTCTTAATGATCTTTTTATATAATATATTTTTAGTATTTTTAGTACTCTTTTTTTAGTATGTTATAATTTTTTACTATTATTATTATTTACAGTTAATTTTTTTATTTAATTTACTTTACTTAATAGAATTAATAAATCATATTATAAAAAGATAATAACAAACATAATACACAAAAATCACGATTATAAAAGTGTATAATGTCAAACAAATAGTTAAAAAAAATAAAAAAAATAAATAATAGAAAATTAGAGCTCATATAAATAGAAATAACAAGAATTTTATAAATAATACAATAACATATACAAAGGATAAAGTTGGTAAAAAGTAAATAAAATGTTACTATCTATGGCTAAAAGCCCGTTAAGAAAACGCATAAGCTAAAAATAGTTGCTTCTTGTAAACGCTGGTTTTGGCAGCAGAATCACTTCTGCGTTCATAAGAAAAAAATTTGCCAAACCAAAAGTTGAAACTTTCAAGAAATTTAAACGTGCTTCTTCCCTTCCAACAGTTTCCCAAACACACCCACAATAGTATGACTACTCCGACAGTAAAAACAACTACACATACAGCAATTATATGTCTTTAGAGATACGCAAACTTTTTTTTTTTGAAACAAAGGAAGATCAACACATTAAAGTGGAGCAAATAAAAGAAAAAAGAAGACACATAACTAGCTACCAACAAATAAACCAACCCCTACTATCCCCAGTACTCTCATCCTCCCCCAGGATCACCACCACTCCATTCCGTGTAGCTCATCAACGTCCTTGTGTGTATGACCTCCAGGCTTGCTCTTGCATTCTTGAAGATTCGTGCATTCCGTTCCAACCAGATGTTCCAAATCACTGCAAAGAACACTGACATCCACATCTTCTTCCCCTGTTGTCTATTATGCATTCCATGCCAACTCTCAAACATTTCTTTAACAGTTCTGGGAATCACCCACTCCCTTCCTAGTAACCTCAGCCACTTGCACCACACCTGCCATGTTACCTCACACCTAAGGAATAAATGCTCAACAGATTCTAATTCCTTGGTACACAGTACACACATACTATCCCCCAGAATGTTGACTCCTAGTTTAGTCAGCCGCTCCTTGGTGTTAACTCTACCCACTAGCACAAACCACCCAAAGAGCTCAATTCTCGGAGGAACGAAACCTTTCCAAATGGAACTCGTGAAGCTATAACTCGTTATCTCAGCTGATAATGTCTCCGCTTGTATAGCCTGGATCACAGAACTAGTAGAGAAAATACCTTTATTTTCAAACTTCCACACCACATTGTCCTCCCTACCTGATGACAACCTCACTGGCCTTAACCTCTCATGCAGTTGATTGACAAGCTCCAGCTCCCATTGGAACAGTGCCCTCCTCCATTGAAAATTCCAAATCCAATCAAGCCCATCCCAAAAACCACACTCCCCGATGACAAGTCCTTGCTGACTGGAAATAGAGTAGAGTCTCGGATGACTTCCTTTCAGAGTACCACCTTGAACCCAGTTATCTTCCCAAAATCGAGTCTGCATACCATTGCCTACTTCCATTGCCAGTCCACTTACCACTTTATCACGAATCCGCGGTTCTTTTATATTCAGCTGACATATGTCCTTCCAAGGGCCACCCTTTACTGGTAAAGGCTGAGTTGCTAACATGACATCCGGGTTCAACTTATTACACGAACACACAATCTTCTTCCACAGCGGGCAATCCTCCTTTGAAAACCTCCACCACCACTTAAACAGAAGCGCTGTGTTTCTCAGCACTGCATCACCAACCCCCAATCCCCCAACCTTTTTTGGAGCCTGAACTATCTCCCACTTTACCATAGGTATACCATAGTTCCCGTTCTCCCTGCACCACATAAAGTTCCGTTGTAAAGCAATCAGCTTGTCCGCTACCGCCTTCGGCATCTTGTATAGACTAAGGTAGTAGATGGGGAGACTATTCAGCACCGATTTGATAAGGACCAGCTTACCTGATTTATTCAAAACCTTGGCTTTCCACAAACTCAGCTTCTGTTCCACCTTATCAATGATTGGTTTCCAAGTCTTCACCAAGCGCGGATTCGCACCTAGAGAAACTCCCAAGTATCTAACCGGTAGAGAAGCTTGTTGGCATCCCAGCAGTCCACATGCCTGATCAATCCATCCTTGCTTACAGTTCACCGATATCAGATTCGATTTATCAAAGTTAATGCTCAGCCCAGACATCAACTCAAAGCACCGTAACAGTCTCTTATAGTTTACAATTGTTTCAGTCTCCGGCGGGCAGAATAAAATAGTGTCATCTGCAAATTGTAGGTGTGACAGTTCAATAAGATCTCCCCCTACCAGCAGTGGAGCAATGCGGCCATTCCTCACAGCCTCCCCCAACATCCTATGCAACACATCTACAACTAATACGAATAGCAATGGAGAAAGTGGGTCCCCTTGTCTTAGTCCCCTCTCCATCTTGAATGGCTTGGAAGGTGCCCCGTTTACCAAGACTGCCATGGTGGCCGTAGTAACACACTCCTTCACCCAGCTCCTCCATTTTTGGCCGAAGCCCATTTTCTGTAGCACAATGTCAACAAAATCCCATCTCACTCTGTCATAGGCCTTCTGAAAATCCAGTTTGATAATGACTGCTGACTTTTTCCGAGTCTTCAGCCAATGAACCGTCTCGCAGGCTATGAGTGCACTATCATGAATTTTTCTTCCCTTTACAAATGCAGTCTGAGTCTCTCCAACCAGTCCCGACATCACAGATCGCATCCTGTGCACCAACACTTTCGAAATCACTTTGTACACACACCCCACCATACTAATCGGCCTAAAATCCTTCACCTCCTTTGCACCTTCAAACTTTGGAGCTAGTGTCACCCACGTTACATTGACATCCTTTGGCAATTTCGCACTTTGAAAGAACCCCATTACCGCAGCAGTGAATTCCGGCCCAATGTCATCCCAGCATTTCTTTATGAAGTTCATGTTAAACCCATCACTCCCTGGGGCCTTGGAAGATTCGCAGTCCCACACAGCCTCCTTAATTTCCTCATCCGTCGGCATCACTTCTAAAGCTTCAGCCTCATCCCTATGGATACACTTTACTAACCCATCTCTGATTCCAATCCTCGGAACATATTCCTGTCGATATAAATCCTTGTAGAACCCTCTAATCGCACCTTTTATTCTCGCCTGATTCCGCACAAGTCTTCCATGTAACATCAGAGCATCAATCCTGTTATTCCGTCTTCTGGCCGAAGCAATGTTATGAAAGTATCTGGTATTCCTATCCATGTTTGCAGCATGCTTAGACCGAGACATCTGTTTCCAGTGCATTTCCTTTCTAATATACCATTTTGAACAAAAGCTCACAAGCGCCTTCCTTCTAGCCTCCGTTGTACCATCATAAACTCCATCACTGACTGAATTGTCCAGCTTGGTGAGCTCCTCCTCAAACCTCATGAGTCTCTTATCCATGTCCCGGAAGTTATCCTTGTGCCATTGCCGCAGTTGTATTGCTAGAGCCCTCAGCTTGCACGGGAACTGCGTTTCTCCGAGGCTTCGCCACTCATCCTTCACCATTCTCAGAAATCCCTCATGCGTAAACCAGGCGTCTAAACTTCTGAATGGTCTAGGGGGCCCCGTTACTCTTGTTAGTTCCATGATCACTGGGCAGTGATCAGACAATCCCCTTGGGCCACCCTTAATCCTAATATCCGGAAACACCTCAGTCCATTCAACATTAACCATCACCCTATCAATCCGACTACAGGAACGCCCCCTAAACCATGTATACTTCCTATCAGTAAGAGGCAAATCTATCAACTGCATGTCTCGCACCCATTCCTTAAATTCCTCCGATGACGCCATCAAGCTAGTAGCTCCTTTACGATCCTCTACTTGTAAAATTTCATTAAAGTCTCCGAGAAAACAGAAAGGAATCTGACACAACCCCGCCACATAGCTCAATTCCTCCCACACCCTCCTCTTTGCCTCCCTCCCATGCGCCCCGTACACCAAACAGAAAGCACATCGGAAGTTGGTCTTTGTTAAAACGCCTTCAACACACAGCCACCTCTCACCTTTATACCTTTGATCTACTTGAAACACTCCTTCATCCCAAATTAATAGCAGACCCCCCGCCATTCCTGCAGATTCCACAAAATCCCAACCAGCAGTACTAGATCCCCAAAGCCTTGCGACCTCATATTTAGTAATCACTTCTTTTTTTGTTTCAAGCAATCCCAACATGTTCAAATTATATTTATTTTTCAAAGATTTCAGCATGCTTAATTTACCGTCCCCCCTCCACCCCCCTAATATTCCAACAGCTCACAATCATTTAAATAAAGATTTGCTCACCTTATTTTTATTTTTTGGTCGACTCCTTCTCGCCTTTTCCTTTTGCTTCGCCAGTTTTCTCTTAGCTGCTATTTCTTCATTTTGTGCTTGCAAAATCGCCATAATATCTTCTTCCTCATCGCATAAAACCGCTCCTGATTCCACAGCCAATGCCCAGGTTGCTTGATTCTCCTGGCGCTGCTCTTCCTGTGTCCCCTCGCCTTCTAAATGGCTAACTGTGCCCAGCCTAGCCCCTGCTCCTGCCCCCCGGGCATTGCCACAGGCAGCCACCTCCGGGACGTCCCTCACTGCGTTTCCCTGTGCTCCCGAGGTACCATCCTTCCCCATTAGGCAGCTCAATCCCGCTTGGGATCCCTCATCGTGCAAGCCGGCCTCACTTATCCCATCCTGCGCCCCTTGCTCCTGCCGGTGGACTGCCGCCCTGATTCCCGTCCCCTCCTGCGCAACCCTTCCCCCATCAAGCTCAACTCCCACCCCATCGATCGGTCCTCCGCCCCCCACCATCTCCTCTAGTTCCGGGTTCTTATCCACCGACGGATCCCCGAGTTTAAGCGGCAACCCTCTCGCCTCAGGATCCTTCTCCGCTGGTGAGCACCCCAGCCCTCGCAAACCTTCCATCGGCGCCGCTTCAAACAGCTCCCGTGGATCCCTCCGGATCCTCAGGCCGCCCGACCCGTCGTGGCCTCCAATGGAAAGAAAACCATACGCAGTTTCAGTTAGGAGGCCATCCTGGCCCAGCCCAACAACAGGCTCCTTCTCAATACTCATGTCCCTTACGGTCAGCCTCCCCCCTCCATTCTTAGTTGGTGTTGGGCCAATTGAATGCGAGCCCATACTGTTACAATACTTCAACCGTGTCCCAGCTTCCCCTCCCCATACTTGCGTGACTGTATTCTCCGACTCCCCCTCATGAACTATCTCACATCCCTTCAAACCCGCTACTTCACCGTCCTTGGTACTAGCTGAATCCGGTACAACCGTATCCTTTTTGAATTTCAAAAAGGCAACGTCCACATCATTCAATAACACATCAGAGATTACTATTCTGTCCTCACCGTGCTCAGCCTCCGTAGGCCTACCAGTAACCAGTTCCGCCGCCGGGTCCCAACTACCCTCCCCCTTCTTCATGGCCGTGCCAGCGGTGCCAGAAACTTCATTCTTCGCATAGACACTTCTGCTTCTCCCCATGCTGACCGCACCGCCCTCCTGTGGTTCTACCTCCTTCACAAAGATCTCAAACACCGTCTTCCCAACAACAATTTGCATCCATTCTCGGATTACATCGAATACCCCCGTCTCAACTTGAATCCTCCCTGCTTCAAACGATGCTCCTTCCCCCGTCATTACATCACACTGGACCACGTTGCCCCACTGCCCTCCTATTCTCTTGAACGTTTCCGGCGCCCATGCATGTAAAGGAATTCCGTAGCACTCCAGCCACGCTCGTCGAGTAATACACCGTTCCGATTCCTCCCAACACGAGATCCTATGGAATACTTGCAACAAATTATCCATCTTGAATGTAAACACTCCCTCCGCATGCTGCACAGTATCAAATATTACCAGCACTTTGCACGGCCCGATCTCCCTAACATCCACAATGTTGGGCAGATTTTTAGACACCACCGTCTTCACTGATCTGAGGTCCACTGGGTGTAACGTGTGCCCCACTAAACTCCTCGCCAACCATTCCATATTTGCTTCGACTACCGGCACATCAATTCTTTTCACAGGTCCATTCCCCTCTGTGGCATTCTTATGGTCTCGCACTGGCTGTTCCTTCATAGCTTTGGCCGCAGCCACCCCATTCCCCTGATAAGAATCCACTGCTTCACCGCCATTGGGACTTGTTATTTCCTTCCGCACTGTGCCACCCATCTAAAACTGTCTTCGATACTTAGCTTCCCCGACGGTAATTACCTTCCCCCGGAGATACGCAAACTTGCCTCTACTCATTCATTCATATACAAATTACACATACTACATATCTCATCCCTCTTATTTTCTTTCTTATGCCCATCAATAATTACATCAACCACTTACATACCCTGCTTCTCTTGTTGCATTGCAAGCAACTAGTATATTATTCTCTTGTTTATTTATTTGTTTATTTACATGGCTTGACCTGAGACTGAGATAAGCCAATACAAGTAGATTGTATTTGTACATATGTATTATATTCACCAAAATTGACTATTTGCTCCCACGTGTAATGTCGTCCAGATCATATATACTTACATTACAGTTGGTATTGAATGAAGGAAGTGGCAATAATATTATTCTTCTATATTTTAATATCACTAGAAGAATTGCTTCACTTCTCACTTCTCACTATACTCAAAAAAAGTCCCATGTGTGAGAGGTGTTTCTCTCCGCAATCTCTCTCTTCTGGGTTTCGCCCCATTTAATTTACATTGTTTTCAAATAATTATCAATATTAGTGTTTTTGTAATAAAGTTCCTAATAAAATCTCCAAAAAATGGTTATTGTTTTTCTTTTTTCATATTTTTAATATTTACCCAATACAAAATTTCTTAAAACTAACATAAAAATTCTGAGAAAATAACACAACTTTTTTTAAAAATGAATCAATAAAACGTTTCTTGGAAGATAACATAAAAACGATTAAGAAAAAACAGGACTTTAAAGTTTTAAAGAATTTAAGATTTAAGAAGTTTATAATTTAAGATTTAGGGTGGTCGATGATAGCAAGCGTGATAGGTGATGGTGGTGGATGAAATTATAATGGTGGGGAGAAGGAAAAGATGTGGAAAAAAATAAAAAATAATTTAAAAAATAGTTATTAATGAATGATTTTTTTTTTATATTTTATTGGATTTCTTAGTAGGTAGCCTAATATTTATTAGCTAAATTATTGACCGAATGGTATTAGTTTTCTAACATTGATGTTTTGTAATATTTTCTGTGAGGATTTATAAACTAAAGAGGCTTACATCTCTCTTTTTTTGTTTAAATTGTTTTAATAAAAAAAAATTACTCACCCTCAATCTTTAGTTTAATATAGAAAATATAAAACTTCTGTATTAAATCTAAATCCAATATATTTTAGTTAAGTAACGTTTGATATCTTTTATGCAAAAGAAAAATCCTTATTTTCTAGCTGTATAAAAAGAAAAAAAAAAACATATAAATATACATCATAAACGTGGATTTTTTTTATTTAAATTAAAAAAATAATATTTACCGATTTAAATAAACGTATAAGTATTTACCAAATTACATTTGGAGTCATATCTCGGATACAGTGGGAGAAACCGAAAAACACGCGTATCTTAGATGCAGTAACCTTGATTTGTGATACGGGACGCGCTAGTCATATTTCGGGTGCACCCGAGATATGAACAAAAGAGCATTTCGAATACATTGCATCTGAGATATGCTCATATTTTGACATGGGACACTGCATCTGAGATATAGTCAAAATCTGATGTCATAAATATATTGTATGCTTTTTTGATGAAAATATTGTAATGTTATAGATGAAAAATGGTCCCATAACAATCGAAGGTAACTAGTTATATAGAAATTATGTTTCATTACACATTAAACACATTTAATAACAATCAGTACATCAAAGTGACAAAATTGGAACAAAAAGACCTAAACCCTAAACTACATGTGTCGTCATGGATCCGAGTGGGGCGCATTGGGACACCCACGTCTGGTGTGGCCCTCTCCGTGGCAGAACCTACATCTTTTCTCCGCACGCTCAATGGCATCTATCTCATTCCGAATCCGAGTGGATACCGGCCTACCCGATGCCTTCCTCCTCATGGCTGGGTCGGGCTTCAGACGTGCACCGTAGAGGCCACATCTTTTCATCTGGTATCGGCAGAAACTCCTTCTCGTATACCTTGAATACAAAGGTCATCGTATACACAGGATCCACAAATGACCCCACTCAATACTCGCAGCTGCACATGCCGCCAGGGCGTGTCGACATGGGTAATGCAATGATTGAAACAAGCCACAATCACATGTACGCTTGGAAAGAACCCGATATGATGTCTGTGACCAACCATCTACTGGCTCCATCTCTTCCACGCTAAAAATGGATGCCCTACGATAACAATGGGTGACTCGCAACATCGACAAACTCTCTCTATTCTTATCTATAGCTGCCAACAGCCGCTGCGAGTGGATCTGTCCACCCTATAACTGAGCATGTGCTTCGTGTCCTCTACGCACGAACTCATCCTCTGACACTGTATCACTCGACGACTCAGACCCGGCAACATAGGTGGAATCACCCTCACTGTCGGAATCATCGGCACTATCATGAGGCTGTGCATAGTGGATTGGTGTCGCCTCGAGTGGCACGACTTCAGGACTCGGAGGAGACAGCCCATCCCCAGCAACTACATCTCGGACCACAGCATACAACTCCATCACATGCTGGGGCATCAGTCGTGCATGTACGTCGAACATGACCCTCACATGCTGATCCCCACCTATCTAGAATAACCGGTTCGTAAATCCGCCGTTCGGAAGCGTATATAGAAATTTATATGCAATCCTCCCAACGTCCTTTGTTCCTACTCCTCCCATATTACGCAACATGATCGTCTTTAGGGCATCCAGGGTATCAACCTGGTAAGTGCGCAGCATCACAGTATTGTCAGACTCAAATATCACTCCATTACCGTGTCTGACTATCCCATTCGGATAAACCACCACAAAAAAATATTGATTGTTCTCCATCAGAGCAAAATTGAAAAAAGACAAAGAAAAGAATGGTTTGTGAATTGTGTGAGGAGAGATATTGGGATGGTTTTTATAAATAGACTTATTGTACAACATATCTTGGGTGCTCAGACCCTAATTATAATCTTGACTATATCTCGGATGCAGTGTCCCTGTTTTGCTTCCTTACACGTATCTTGGACGTAGTGCCCCATGTCAGAATATAAGCATATCTCGGGACCAGCGAGTCCTGTTACACATAACGGGGTCATTGCATCCGAGATACATTTGATTTTCGGTTTTCTCCATTGCATCCAAGATATGACTCTAAATATATTTTAGTAAATAGTAAATACTTATACATTTATTTAAATCGATAAATATTATATTTTTTTAATTTAAATAAAAAAACCCATAAACGTACATCACATGAGTAATTAAACGACTTGGAATAGCCAAAAATGCATATTGCTCTAGCAAATATGAAATAAATATGCGAAGTAAATCTATATATCAAAAAGAGAAAAGATGTAAAGTAAATCAAACATGGAAGTGTACCCCATGCATATTGCATTATTGGAAGCACATTACGCTGGGAAAATTGATTTGTTTGTGGGTTAACCGGTTAACATCATCTCTTCATTTTTCCATTTAAAGTTGCCCTTTCGGTTATATGAGAATGGAACTATGAGCGGATTTACTTGCTATTTTAAAATCGTTAGCTACAACTACACTATTCCTTATTAATTATCTCTTTCTCTATTTTAACAAAGTAAAACATAAAAATCCTTTCTTTTCCTTCTAACTTTTGAAAAAATTTGAATTAGGATACTTCTAATTATAAAATCTCCCTTTTCAATTAAAAAAAAAAAAGCTATTTCTAATTTGTTAACTATTCTTACAATATTTTGTAATCAGACAATTTTAATAAAAAAAACGTGACGAGTTCTACGAAAGTTTAGCGCATTTGTGACTAAATTTTAGTATAATCTGGTGCGTTAAACTCCTATATTTCAGAGAATTATGTTAATTTGTATAGATTGATACAGAAGATTGTGCGTGCTATAATATAAAAATAGTTAGTGTTAAACTAATGGTTGTGATAGACGTAGAAGCTTCTGTTTTTGCTTCTGTTCAAAATCGTAAGCAAATTAAAACAATGCAAAGAAACTATGACTCTATGAGTATCATTTTAGCTGTTTGAAGCTAGTGAAACCAAAAAATAAAAATACTAGTTTTGAAGGATGAAATTATTGGTTGAGAATTGAGATGGTTATTATTTAGAGCAATACTAGAGCACCAACAACTTTTGTGATTGGTAGCTATCCAATAGTCATCAATAATGATTTAATGGTGTGAGATTAGTGTGAAATTTCATCTAATGATTCACTTTTTTCTGTTGGTTACATGCGACTAAAATTCAATAAAATTGCTGGCCCTAGACTTTTCCTATTATTTATTAATGTATGAAAAGAAAAAGAAGTTGGTTGGTTGTGTCTTGTGTTGTGTGTATGTGTTTGGTTGAGTAAATATTTATTTAATAATAATGAAACATGGAAAGTAAATAAATAAATAATAAAAGGAAATTATATTATGTTGCTTGGTTTGGTGGTTTTTGCGGGACGAGACAACCTACCAGTTGTTGCGGCTGTTTCAAGAGAGAGAGAGAGAGACTGTATTCACTCAACACTTTTAAGTTTTAACCTCCCTTTGTGTTTTTGATATTTGATTTAATTTAATTAGTGAGCTGAGTTAAGTTGTTGGTTTGCCATTGCCAATGCCTGCTGCTTAGAGAGAGAAACACAGAGAGATAGAGAGAGAGAGAGATATGGCGACTCCAGTGAAGAAGATGGGATCTCATCTTCGCTGATTCTTGTTCTTGTGCAATCTTACTCTTTAGGTAAGCCAGCTGCTACAAATCGTATAGATCTTATTCGAATGAGGCTTATCCATTTCGCCATTCCTTCCCAGATCCAGAGATCCACATTCCCCTTTTCTTCAGATCCACTAACATTACCCTTTAATTCTCTTCAAATATTTTCTTTATTTTATTTAAGCCATCATTTTTTAGTTATTTTTTCTTCCTTTGCATATAGATTGCTTTGAATTGAAATATTTTAATTTGAGCTGATGAACAAGTTTCTACATTCGTTTTTCCTTATTTATTTGGACGGATTAGACAGAACCTAGAAGTGAGCTTCGATGAGTGGATTTTATTTGATTGCTCATATATATAGAGTTATCGCGTGTTCTATTGTGTAGGTTTAACTCCTGGGATTCAAGCAAACGACTTCAATCTTGTTTTTCCTGTTTCCTTGACTCATTTTGTCTTCAGTAATTCTTCTTAGTAATCGTTTTAGCAAACTCTATTATTACATCGAAATTAAATAACTTTCGAAAATGGAACTAATACGGCCAACTTGTACTAGTATACCCAGCATTGTGATTCTACTGCCTTTTATTCCGAGTTTTAATTCTGGTTTCTGAAACTGAATATGACAATTATCATTTTAGGAAAAATATGGCTTATTTCATAGGTTTTGGGAACACCTGAAGAATAATAGGATACTTTGAAGTCTGGAATTATTGCTAAGGATCACTTTTGATTGTCTTGACTGTTTTGCAGTATTACTTTAAACATCCTATCAGCATAACGGTTCGGTTCTTTAGATAGTTGCCTCTTTTGGGCTGCTTTTAAGAGAGATCGATGGGTTCCAGATTCCCATCTCATCAGCTCAGCAATGGCTTATATGTATCGGGCCGGCCTGAGCAGCCGAAAGAAAGGACTCCAACGATGAGCTCAGTTGCCATGCCTTATACTGGTGGTGACATCAAGAAGTCCGGAGAATTGGGGAAAATGTTTGATATCCCCATGGATGGTTCTAAATCTCGAAAATCCGGTCCGCTAAATAGTGCTCCTTCAAGAACTGGATCATTTGGAGGTGCCGCTTCACATTCTGGACCTATCATGCAAAATGCAGCAGCTCGTTCTGCTTATGTTACATCAGGCAACTTATCTGCTGGAGGCATGTCTGCTTCAGCATCAATGAAGAAGACCAATTCTGGTCCACTGAACAAACATGGGGAACCGGTTAAGAAGTCATCTGGCCCTCAATCTGGTGGAGTTACACGCCAAAACTCTGGTCCAATTCCACCTGTTCTTCCTACAACTGGTCTAATTACATCTGGTCCACTGAATTCATCTGGGGCTCCAAGGAAGGTGTCTGGTCCATTAGAGTCTACAGGATCTATGAAGTCACATACTTCCTCTATAGCTCACAATCCAGCTGTGACCACTCTCAGCCTTGATGATGAGTATTCTTTCAGGAGGAACTTCCCCAAGCCGATATTGTGGTCTGTGATTCTGATTTTTGTCATGGGATTCATAGCCGGAGGTTTCATTCTTGGAGCTGTTCACAATGCCATTCTCCTCATTGTTGTAGTTGTTCTTTTTGCTGCTGTCGCTGCATTGTTTACTTGGAACAGTTGTTGCGGGAGGAAAGCCATTGTTGGTTTCATTTCTCGCTATCCAGATGCAGAGCTTAGAACTGCCAAGAATGGGCAATTTGTGAAGGTCTCCGGGGTATGTATTACAGTATTTAAATATGCATATATAATACAATTAATGCAGCATATATATAGACTCGAGAAAACAGGCACGCATACACACACACATTAAGCGCATGTTCTAATATCCATTTCTTCATTTCCCATTGGGGTTGCCTGATAAGTGATATACATGTAAAGAATATCGAGAAATCTATCTTTCCGGTTCTTGTTTATGTTGTTAAATGTGCATTACTGACGGAATAGACCAATGATATATTGAGCCTTTTGAAGGTGGTTACTTGCGGTAATGTGCCACTGGAGTCTTCTTTCCAAAAAGTTCCCAGATGTGTATATACATCTACAAGTTTATATGAATATCGAGGATGGGATTCAAAAGCGGCTAATCCAAAACATCGCCGTTTTACATGGGGACTCAGATCGGCAGAGGTAATTGTCTTTATTTTGGTGTGTGTAACATTTTCTTCAGATTGCTAAATTCTAAGTTTGATAACTATTGAGCACTTATTGATGTGCATTGGCCATGGAAGTGAATTAGATACTATGCTTTCTGACAGAAAATACTTTGCCTGTGAACAGTTTTATAATGTCTTCTGTTTCCTTATAATCTTCAGTGAAGATCTTTGGTTCATTATACATATTAAATGGTTATTTCTTTTCAACTTTTTTCCCATCTAATATTCAATGATTGTGATAAAGCCATTAATATTATTACCTTGCCTTTTATTCAATGCAGAGGCATGTGGTGGACTTTTACATATCTGATTTCCAATCTGGATTGAGAGCTTTGGTTAAAACAGGCTATGGTGCTAGGGTGACGCCTTATGTCGATGATTCTATTGTAATTGATGTCAATCCAGCCAATAAAGACATGTCCCCTGAGTTTCTTCGATGGTTAGGGGAGAGAAAGCTTTCTAGTGATGATCGTATAATGCAGTTAAAAGAAGGGTAATGTACTTTATCTTATTGAAGAGTTGATATTTTCCGGGTAAAATTGGTGTAAAATGAAACACTTAATCCTGCTGCATTTGTTGTTGAGAATGGAAGCTAGGCATTCTTTTTTCTAGTGATACCATTAATTGTTGCTAGTAATGCCGTGAGTTGGCCAATAATCATCTGATTTTGAAAATACCATTCATGTTAAGCATTATATGCTCATGATAATAATCATTGTATGGCAGCAAAACGCATTAAGATGTTGAAGCTGGGATATCCCGAGATGGGGATGGATTTTCATTTTCTGATGAAACTGTCATTGATCTTTTTTACAGGTACATCAAAGAAGGTAGCACAGTTAGTGTAATGGGCGTAGTTCAAAGAAACGACAATGTGCTTATGATTGTGCCACCGCCTGAGCCTTTGACGACCGGGTGCCAATGGGCGAAATGTATATTTCCGGCAAGCCTTGAGGGTATTGTTTTGAGATGTGAAGATACCTCCAAGATTGATGTTATTCCAGTGTAGTTATGTCTATCTTATCCTCTCCAGTAACCTTATAGGTATTCTTCTCTAAAGAAAACATTTCTTCCCATGTCAGGAAATTGAAGGTGGTGGTGGTGATTGATGTTGTTTGTATTTTTGTAAGCAGTGTTGTTGGTTAAGTGTGATGATCTTTTACCCCTTTTGATCCACCCGCAAAACTTTTCTTTAGTTTGCTGTATAGCTAATGGAAAATTCTTATTCGTTTATTTTTCCTTAAGGGATTCTATACCCTTTTAATGGATGTTGCTTTATATAGTGAGAGGTTGTATTCAGATGGACTTTGCTGTCTTAAACATTGAAGGCTCTATTTGTCAAGTAGGTAGGTGATGAACTGAATGATGAAAGAATGAGTATAACCAACCGGCTTTATTTTCCGCCACCCAATGCTAGCTATCCTTTGTATTTTGCAATTTTGTTTTTGTTCTTTTTCCAAACGAGTTTATCAGGACAGATGTCAGAGAAGTCATTGTCTCATTGAAAAAAAATCTATGGTTTTGCTATCTATCCTTTGTATTTTTCTTTTCAAATGAATTTGTTAGAATGAAGTCTGTCACGGAAAATTTTAGAAGGTTAGATTTAACAGTGTTTGAATAGTTTTCTGGAGTGTTTGAGAATACTCTAGATGGTTCCGGAACGTTCTAGAATGTCCTAGAAGGTCCCGGAATACCCTAGAAGGTTCTAGAAGACTCTGGAAGGTCATAGAGTATTCTAGAAGAGTGTAGATGTATATAGAAGTATAAAGAGTGATATGGAATAATCTAGAAACATTTAGAGAGTTGTGGTAGGATAGATATTTGTAAAGAAGGTTCTGGATGATTAATCTGGACCGTTGATTAGATTTAATCCTAACCATCCATTGAGGAGGTGGATGGCTATAAATAGGGATGAGAGTTAGAGTTTGGGTGTGAATCATTTGTAACCAACACTTGAGTAATAAAGTGTTCTTTCCACCAAAGCTTCCTTTCTCTTGTGTTCTCTTGTGTTCTTAGCTTTCTTGCTAAGTATTGAGGGTTAGGCTGACTTGGTCTTAGCTCAAGAGGTTGAGTAAGTCCGAGTGCCGGCACGGTAGCGTTGGAGTGTGTCCAAGGCCGTGACAATTTGGTATCCGAGCAAGGTTCGAGAGGGAGCACAAGTCGCTTGTGGGAATGGCTTCTAGTATCACCATGGAGCATGTTGAGTCTCAAAGGGGAAGGGATACTATTCTTTCTCAATGGGGAGGCAAGAAGGTCCGTTCTTCAAGTGAGCCTAGAGGTAAGGACTCTAACTTCTTAGAAGAAAGAGTTTCTATGTTGGAAAATGTTCTATCCTCTATGGATGAGCGCTTCCAAAGGATAGAACATGACAAGGAGACCCTCGAGGCTCACGTATTAGGAGAACTAGATGCTTTCAAAGAAAGCATGCTCCAAATTGAAGAGAAGCTTGAGAATTCCTTAAAGCTATTTGAGGAAGTTCGAGTTTAGTTCGAGGAGGCGAAATCTCGACCAACCATTATAAGGGAGACGACAAAGATTGATCTCCCCAAGCCAAAGGAGTTCAAGGGCGTAAGGGACGCTCGCGAGGTGGAGAACTTCCTATGGCAAATGGAGAGGTACTTCGAAGGCCAAGGGGTGGTCGAAGAAGCAATAAAGGTACGCACTGCAGCTCTCTACCTTTCTGATAATGCTACTTTGTGGTGGAGAAGAAAGTGCGTAGATATGGAAAAGGGTACTTGCAACATAGCCACATGGGAAGATTTCAAAAGGGAATTGAAAAGACAATTCTTCCCTGAGAATGTGGTTTATGAAGCAAGGAAGAAGTTAAGGGAGTTGAAGCACAAGAGTACGGTTAGCGACTACGTAAAGGACTTTACTACTCTTACGCTTCAAATCCCCAACTTAGCATCAGAGGATGCATTGTTCTTCTTCATTGATGGACTCCAACCTTGGGCAAAGCAAGAACTACAAAGAAGGAATGTTAAGGATGTCGATGAGGCCATCGTGGTGGCCGAATCACTCACTGAGTATCATAGGGGAGACTCTAAACCCAAGTCTTCCTCCAAGCCTAGTTCTGCTAAAGGTGGGGGAGACAAGGGGAAGAGCTTCTCAACCAAGAAGGAAGGAAAATACTCTTCAAAGAAAGAGTACGAAGAAAAGAAGAAGGCTTTCGTGCCCAAAGGAGGATGCTTCGTGTGCAAGGGACCGCACCAAATGAAGGATTGTCCCAAGCTAGGGACTTTGGCATCTATCGCTGAGGAACGAGAAGCTCAAACTCAAGTAACTGAGTGTGTTGGATCTATCCAACACATAAATGCTGTGAAGACCAAAGAGGCAAGTACTGCAGAAAAGAAAGGCTTGATGTATGTCAAAGCCTTTATCAATGAAAAACCTGTCATGGCTATGATCGACACTGGTGCTACACACAACTTCATCACGCCTGATGAAGCAAGGAGGCTTGGGTTGAAGATCACCAAAAAGAATGGCTGGTTCAAACCCGTGAATACCAAGGGTGAACCCCTTAAGGGAGTAGCAAAAGGGGTTGAGATGACTCTTGGTTCTTGGAAGGGCCTTGTGGATTTCTCAGTAGCACCCATGGACGATTTTAAAATAGTCATCGGGCTCGATTTGCAAAGGAAGGCAAATATAATACCTATGCCATACTACAATATAGTATGCGTCATGGAGAAAGGGTCTCCATGCATGGTCCCTACAATCTCAAAGGCTGGAGGAATTCCGATGCTCTCGACCATGCAACTCAAGAAAGGTTTCAAGAAGGAGGAGATGATGTCTTTGGCTTTACTACAAGAGGAGTCAACAGCCAAAGGAGAAGATGTTCCCCCTAAAATCAAAGAAGTCCTTGAAGAAAATAAGGATGTGATACCTCTCGAGTTGTCAAAGCAGTTACCACCTAGAAGAAAGAGGGATGACAACATTGAATTGGAGTTAGGAGCGAAACCGCCTATCTCAAAACCATACAGGATGTCGGCCATTTCTATGGTTGAAGGAGATATTGTGCATACCATCAAGGAAGGGTTGCATCACGACCCACTAGCCAAGAAGTTGGTGGAGTTGGCTAGAGAAGGTAAGACCAAAAGATTTTGGTTAGAAAACGACATTCTCTACACAAAAGGGAGAAGACTATACGTCCCTAAATGGGAAAATCTAAGAAGAAAATTAGTGAGAGAATGCCACGACACCAAGTGGGCTGGTCACCAAGGTCAGCGAAGGACCTTGGCACTCATTGAATCTTCTTATTATTGGCCCCAAATGAGAGATGAAGTGGAGAGCTATGTGAAGACTTGTCTTGTGTGCCAACAAGATAAGATTGAAAATAAGACACCAAGTGGGTTGTTGGAACCTCTGCCTCCTTCGGAGCGACCGTGGGAAAGTGTCTCTCTAGATTTCATCTCTGCCTTACCAAAGTCCGAGGGGTTTGGATCTATTCTCGTGGTAGTGGATCGATTTTCGAAGTATGCTACCTTTATACCTACCCCTACTGACTGCACTGCAGAGGAAGCAGCACGACTATTCTTCAAGAATGTGGTGAAGTACTGGGGATTGCCTAAGAGCATCATTAGTGATCGAGATCCACGCTTCACAGGACGACTATGGACAGAGTTGTTCAAACTCCTTGGGTCGGAGCTTCATTTCTCAACAAGCTTCCATCCTCAAACCGATGGGCAGACTGAGAGAGTGAATGCCTTACTCGAGTGTTACTTAAGGCATTTTGTGAGCGCTAATCAGAAGGATTGGACAAAACTCCTCGACATTGTTCAGTTCTCATACAATTTGCAAAGGAGTGAGTCTACAGGGAAGAGTCCGTTCGAGATTGTGACTGGACAACAGCCGCTTACGCCTCACTCTCTTTCTTCCTCTTACTCAGAGAAGAGCCCTGGAGCTTATCATATGATTAAGTCATGGGAAGAACAAGTAGATGTCACTCGTTCTTACCTCGACAAAGCTGCCAAGAGGATGAAGAAATGGGCAGATAAGAAGAGGAGGCATGCAAGTTATCAAGTGGGAGACAAGGTAATGATCAAACTTCTTCCACAACAATTCAAAGCCTTTCGCAAGGTTCATAAGGGTTTAATCCGCAAATACGAAGGACCATTTGAGATCATTGGACGTGTTGGGGAGGTTGCTTATAAAGTACAACTCCCTCCCTCTATGAAGATCCACCCGGTCTTCCATGTGAGTATGCTTAAACCATATCATGAGGACCAAGACGAACCGAGTAGAGGCAACTCGAGTCGTGCTCCGCCTGTGGTGATTAGATCTTTTGACAAAGAAATCGAAGAGATCCTAGCTAATCGCATCGTGCGACGAAGAGGAGTACCACCAAGTATCCAATACTTGATCAAGTGGAAAGGGCTCCCGATAACTGAAGCTAGCTGGGAAACTCGCGAAGATCTGTGGCAATTTCAAGAACACCTAGAGCGCTATCATGAACAGAACGCGACGAGGACGTCTGCGCATTAGGTGGGGGAGAATGTCACGGAAAATTTTAGAAGGTTAGATTTAACAGTGTTTGAATAGTTTTCTGGAGTGTTTGAGAATACTCTAGATGGTTCCGGAACGTTCTAGAATGTCCTAGAAGGTCCCGGAATACCCTAGAAGGTTCTAGAAGACTCTGGAAGGTCATAGAGTATTCTAGAAGAGTGTAGATGTATATAGAAGTATAAAGAGTGATATGGAATAATCTAGAAACATTTAGAGAGTTGTGGTAGGATAGATATTTGTAAAGAAGGTTCTGGATGATTAATCTGGACCGTTGATTAGATTTAATCCTAACCATCCATTGAGGAGGTGGATGGCTATAAATAGGGATGAGAGTTAGAGTTTGGGTGTGAATCATTTGTAACCAACACTTGAGTAATAAAGTGTTCTTTCCACCAAAGCTTCCTTTCTCTTGTGTTCTTAGCTTTCTTGCTAAGTATTGAGGGTTAGGCTGACTTGGTCTTAGCTCAAGAGGTTGAGTAAGTCCGAGTGCCGGCACGGTAGCGTTGGAGTGTGTCCAAGGCCGTGACAAGTCGCTGAAAATGTATATGGTGAATTTTATCCAATTCTTTTTAAAATAATATGTAATTTATTTTATATGACATGTTAATTTTTAATTAGATAATTAATTAAATTATTATTCCACTAAAATTAACACATCATAGATAATAAACTATATATTATTTTAGAAAAAATCAGATAAATATAACATGTTGGTGCATAATGAAGTGTACACTATTAATATAAAGAAGAGTGAAACGTGTTGGTGCATAGAAGCGTCAACAACGCGGAAAAGCCACGTTTAGGCACCGAACGGCGTCGTGTTGGTGCAAATCACAAACGTGTCAAGGAAAGGAAGTAAGTACGTGAAGCACTTACTTTCTGTTTTACTAAATTTAAATGGCAATGGCCTTTAATTTCTGTTTGCAGCGAATTGGATCACTATGGATATTAAAATTAAAGTGCGGTTAGTGTGCATCTTGGTATTTTTGTGCTCTACTTGTTTGGCCAATAACGAAGAGCATAATAAGAAGCAAAAACAATGTTTGTGGAAGTGGCAGAGACCTAGAGACGCCTACAATATCTATTCTGCATTCTTCACTACAAGCGTTACCCAGTATTGGGGCTTCTTCAAGGCCCTTGCTAACGATGCATATACGCGTTTATTTCCTCCCAACATTGAGTAAGTAACATTTTCTTCATTTATTTCAAAGTATCAGCCACATATTTTATTTTAACAAAGGTTAGGATGGGATATTGTATAGCTGGTTCTCTTCACATTAGATTATCAATCAACTAGCTACACTAGACACCTAACCAACTTGGGTTGGTCGAGTGGTCAGTTCACTCGTCCGCTTAAGCAAGTGTCGGGGTTTGAATTCTGCATTGTACATACAGCAATTTATTGACCAGTGACAGACTCTTAAATGGAGCTCAGATCTGCGACGGATTAGTCCTTAGGGATACCATGAGAAACCAAAAAAAAAAAAGCTACACTAGAGGCCTAGAGGAGAAATGAAATAAGAGAAAGTCTAGGGCAAATATTATTATTAAAATTTGTTCAGTATTTAATTAGTAAAAAATATATAATTTTACATCATTAAATTTAATTTTATATTATTAAAAATATTAATAATAATTAATTAATGACTATAAATTATAAAATTTGTTCGTCTTCTAACATTTTTTTTAAAAATAATACTCCTCTTAAAATAATATTATTTTGTAACGTCCTGCATGTTTCTTTGTTGCTCTCATGTATGCGTAATTATTAAGAATATTTATTGTGGACTAATGATGTGATGTATGGAAAGTGATGATGATGATGGATTGATGAAAAAAAATACAGTTTTAGAAGCGGAGGAGGAGTGGGAGATAAGGAGGGAGAGGGAGCAGGTGAGAAGGTGAAAGAAGCGGTGGCAAAGAGCTTAGGAAGCAGCAAAGACGCAGTGGAAGATGCTGCCAAGTCAGCTGCAGAAAAGGTCAAGAGTACCTTCTCCGCTTTAGATACTGATGATCAAGATCATAAAAGGAACGAGCTCTGATTCTTCTTCGACGAAAATTATTCATGCACAATATTAATGTAACGGCAGTGTGCTGGAAGATTCCTTTTGGAAACATAAAAAAGAAAACCGGCTCCTCATTAGTCACTAGCGATCATGGAATGGAGGCAAAGCACAAATAATAGTCAAACAGAATATTAGAAAGAGCTCCACCTTCATGTCTATTTTTGTCATTTCACTTTCACGTCCATCCCAGATAAGTGTGTATAAGTGTATTGTGCTGTGGTCTCGTGGACCACTGAACCCTCTCACACGTGATCTGTAGTTCTGTACTCTGTAGTTTCACCCCTCTTTTTCTGTGGCCCAAGATGTGATCTGTAGATATTAATATAATATTATAAATAAAAATATTATTTGTAAATTAAAATTAACTATTAAAATTAATTACTAATATTTAAATTTTGATTAACTGATGTGAATTAATTTAGTTTTAATATATATTTATATTTTAATATAAAATTTATTTTCTATGTTTTAAAGATATATGTTAAGTATATTACAAAAAAATGTTTTAATATTATTTATTATTATTATGTATTAAAAATATAAAAAATTTTATTTTTTAATAAATAATTTTAAAATATTTTTTATGATATGTTTAGTTTATGTTTTCAGAATATATGATAGTAAAATTTTTTAATATATATTTTAAATTGATAATTAATTTTAATAATTAATTTTTGTGTATATATAACATAGTCATATAATAAAATTTTTTAATATATATTTTAAATTAATAATTAATTTTAATAATTAATTTTTGTGTATACGTAACATAGTCGTATTATAAAATATATAGTTCAGATTTGGGTACTTGGGGGTTCTCAAAGGATCTTCTCTAAATCTCTCCAATTTTTTTTATATTTCCCGTTAACAAAATTTGTTTTCTCAATCACTAGGTGATTAACATTTTTTATATTTAAATAAATATTAGTTAATTTAAGGGCACCCTTAATTTAAAGTATAAAATATGCAATAATATAAATGCTTATGTCATTTTTTTTGGTTTTATATTTTATCACGTGAAAGTAACTATCTTGTATTCAATATATAATATGAAATATATAGAATTTAGACTCAAATTAGTAAGGTGTATAGTTATTTTAAATTGTTAGCAAATGAAATTTAAATATTTGAATAATCATTAAAAGGTAAACAGAAGAATATGAGAAATTTGGTTGCACTATTGATTTATTTGAGTGATCAAAATTGACATTTGCACATAAAATAATATTTGTATATAAATATATATTATTTAATTTATTTTTAATATAAATTTTATATAAATAATTGATTGATTTTTCGTCAATAAAATGGGTTTAGTCAATAAAATGTATTAGAAATTAAATTTTATATTTTTTATGAAAGCTTTTTGAATTAATAATTTGAATATTTACTTTAGTTGATATGCTAGGTAAATTGAAATAAAATAAAAGAGTATTCACCTATTTTAGTCTTAAAAAAGTTTGAATTAGACATTTTAATCTCTAACTAAAATTAATTATTCGATTGAT
Organism: Arachis hypogaea; assembly: GCF_003086295.3. NCBI lineage: Eukaryota > Viridiplantae > Streptophyta > Magnoliopsida > Fabales > Fabaceae > Arachis > Arachis hypogaea. The sequence continues at coordinate 644,839 of NC_092049.1, read as the reverse complement.
TTTTAATAATTAATTTCGTCAGTCACTTAGATTTTTTACTCTGTCAATTCTAACCGACGATAAAATGGTCTCTAAAAACAGGGATAAAATAGTCCTTGACTTCCTCTATTTAAAAATAACACCATTCTCCCTCAATTTCCATCATATCTCGTATAACTCTAATATTAACAATGTAATACTGCAATTTCAAATTATACAATGCACACTCTGAAATTTTAATATTCAGAAGAAAAAAATTTCTCAACTTATTTTTAATCAATTTATACTCAAAAGCTAATGACTATATCTTTTAACTATTTGTCGTCTTTGATAGATTTCATGAATCTAGACCGTAAGTTCAATTTTTAAGACCCGATTTGTTAAGATCTGAGTAATTAATTTTAATTAGAGATTAGAATGTCTGATCTAAAATTTGTTGAGACCAAAATGAATAAATACTCTAAAATAAAATAGTAATTAAGAGTGTTAAATAAGGAGTAAGAGTAGAAAGAAGGTGTAGTTATTGGGTGGTGGGCTGGGAAGGAAAGCATCAGGCAGCACAAGGCTTGGGTCAGTTGCAGGTCATCCCGGACTGAGTCGTGGTCTTCACTTTCCTTTCCAAACGCCTCAGCAGTCACCACTTCTCCAAGATGGCGGAGCAGTCGAAGACGAAGACGAAGACGAAGACGAAGACCATGGAGACCGTACACTCACCTCTGCTCACCTATTTCTCCATGATCTCCCTTCTCACACTCTGTCCTCCCTTCGTCATTCTCCTGTGAGTTATTATTCATTGCGCACTTTCTCTTTCACTCTTTCCGCATCTCATCTCAGATTCGATCTACTTACTGACGATGCAGATGGTACACAATGACTCATGCCGATGGATCCATTTTACAGGCTTTTTCTTATCTCAAACACCATGGTCTCCAAGGCTTCATAAGTATATGGCCTAAACCCTCTGCCACCGCATGCAAAATCATTGCCGTCTATGCCGCCTTCGAGGCCGCCCTGCAGCTTCTTCTACCCGGCAAGTCCGTTCAGGGCCCAATTTCTCCAGCTGGCAACCGACCTCTCTACAAGGTTACCAACATTATCATAACATAACATGCCTCTCATTATTACGTCACCTGATTTCGCCTTCCTTGCTCATTCTACAGGCCAATGGCGTCGCCGCATATCTAGTCACATTGCTTACTTATCTTGCTCTCTGGTGGTGAGCCTTTCTTCTTCATCCACTTGCTGCCTCATTTAAGATCCACAACTTGGAATTCGTTTCCTTCTTTAATTACTTCTTCGCTCAGAATGACTATCCTTTCTTTGCATCTCCATGATATACCGTTTCTGCTTATTTAACTTGATTCTTTATGTTTGCATCCATTCTGTGCAAGGCTTTGGAAAGTTGCAAACTTCTTTTAGTTTTATTTGTTCAATTGAGAGGACAGGAATTATCAAGATATGAGCTCACATCACATAGAAATTTAGTTCTGTGGGATATGTCAAACGGATGTACGTTTTCGTGTTATTTAGGGTCATAAATACTATAAGCTAATGAGTTGAAGTTACTAAGTGTTCTATAAGAAAATTGTCTATAACTCTTTTCCTGCGAAGCAAGATGTTTTGCTTTTTATGCTTTTTCCAGGGACAATTGACACTTAATTTTTTGCATTTAATTTTCAGGTTTGGGATATTCAACCCAACAATTGTTTACGATCATTTGGGAGAGATATATTCAGCACTCATCTTTGGGAGCTTTGTCTTTTGTATTTTCTTATACATAAAAGTGAGACTGAATAGCTGAAAAATGTTATTTGTTTAATAAAAAGTTCACTACATAGAAATTTCTGACTGAATTGTTATATTGGCCAGGGTCATTTGGCACCATCATCTACTGATTCTGGCTCATCAGGGAACATAATCATTGATTTTTACTGGGTAAATTAGTCTCTGCTTTGATTTTGAATTAAGAGTTTAAAAAAGATTAACTTATTAGATATCTACCTTTTGCGTTGAAATGCAAGGGCTGCAGAAAGAGAAAGTGAATGTGGGGGAAAAAATTATATGTAAAGATAAATAAAAAACAAAAGTGAGTAGCATGAGAGGTGTCCTTACTCCTTATTCTGTTCTTTGTCACTTGGTTTCATGTTGCCTTCTGAGGGTCAGGTGCAAAGAATCAATGTTAAAAATTACTTGCTGTATTATTCTTATTGAATAAGACATTAGTTGTGAATATAAAAGACTTGAAATTATTAGAGTGTGTTTGCTTTGTTTTCATTTTCTGTTTTCATTTTTAGTGTTATCAGTTTTTAGGATTTTGTGAAGTAAAAAGTGAAAACAGGATTTTGTTGTTTCCTTTGTTTTTTCTTTTTCCTTTATGAAAGACTGGAAACAGAAAATGAAAAAGCAAACCAAATGTCCCTTTATTCCCCCCCCCCCCCCCTCTAGTTTCAAAAAAGTTGCATCTTTAATGGTACAATGAGAATTGACTTTCCACTTTCATGGTTTCACAACATAAGAAGAAACCACTTTGGATTTAATGCTTCTATGTGAAAAATACCTCAAGACATGGATTTTAATTTCACAGTTTTGAAATAATGCTAATCTAATGTCATGCAATTGTGGCAGGGTATGGAGCTCTATCCGCGCATTGGAAAACATTTTGACATAAAAGTTTTCACAAACTGCAGATTTGGAATGATGTCATGGGCTGTGCTTGCATTGACCTATTGCATAAAGCAGGTTGAGTCTCATATTTCAATCATATGAATAAAGCCAACTAAACCAATGAGTGCTTGCTAATATCAGCTGCAAGTTTAACTGTCCAAAATTTAGTTGACATACACAGGAGTGATCCTTTGGATTATGTATTTATTTCTAGCTGTTAATACGTCATCATAGCAGCAGCTCGAGTTGAGCCTGGGGGTGTTGGAAGTTAGCTGATTTATAAAAAGCTATGATGAAGCTTTTGGATTGCTTTGTCTTGTAATAGGATTTAATTTATGATATGGATTTGAATAAATTTTATCTTTATTTGGTAAAACTTGGTTGCCATGGACCCAACTGTTACTGACTTATCAGGAGCATGAGTGGGATATGATGGGATCATGTACTCAATAAATCTGAAACAACTGATTGATAATTTCATCTTGTGATATTTCCTTCGTTGGATAATTTTCTAATTTTTTTGTATTTATTTCTTGTGTAACTAGTATGAGGAAAATGGGAAAGTAGCTGACTCAATGCTTGTAAATACTACGTTAATGCTGGTTTATGTTACCAAGTTTTTCTGGTGGGAAGCTGGATACTGGAACACAATGGATATTGCTCATGATCGAGGTTAACATACACTCTAATCTTGTTTTTGTTAGACATCCTCCTTGTTTCACTTTGTTCTACCATAATGGTCTTTTGAAATCTTATTATTGCTAAATTTCTTGTATCCATTGTATTTAAACTTATTGTCTCACTAAATCTTATAACACTTAAATCTGCCAGCTGGATTTTATATTTGTTGGGGATGCTTAGTTTGGGTTCCATCTGTCTATACATCTCCCGGAATGTATCTTGTCAACCATCCGGTAACTCTTGGCACACAGGTATTATCCTCATCCTGTATCTTTCTGAGTTGTTCAAGTGGTGTTGTCAACTAGATTTCCTTATTCTTATATTTAATTTTCCTCTCGCTTTCCTCTTTGTTTCTGAAAATTTCCCTCCTTATCTTCCAGCTAGCACTGTTTATTTTAGTGGCCGGCATTCTTTGCATATACATCAACTATGATTGTGACAGGCAAAGGCAAGAATTTCGTAGGACAAACGGAAAATGCTTGGTCTGGGGAAGAGCTCCATCAAAGGTGTAATAGATAATTTTCATGTATCTTGTAATTTTCAGTTGGATTTTTATTTGATATATAATGTATTTATGTTTTAAATACTTGTATAATTACTTGCCAGTAGACTTTCATAATCTGGTCATAATGACTGTGTTTTTGCAGATAGAAGCCACATATACTACTTCCAGCGGGGAAACTAAAAGAAGCCTTCTTTTAACGTCTGGATGGTAAGTTTTAACTTAAAATTATGTAAACACAGTTGTGATAATGATTGCTGGAGTAACAAGGTATTGGAGAGCTGAAACTTTACTTTCCCGCCATTATTGAGTAGTTTATGTTCGTCATTTTGTTGTTACCATTGGGGTCCCAGACAGTTGATATAAAATATATTATCATCCCACAAGATGATACATTAATACTTTTGCTTTCTTCCAGATACGAATGTTGTTATTTTTCGTTTTAATCTTATGGTAGGACTTGTTTCTGATATTTGGCATGTGCCACAGAATTAATTTCTTCGAGTACATGTCTTCTATCCTTAAATTAAAACAATACACCTTTTTTTGTGGAACCTGCAGGTGGGGATTAGCTCGTCATTTTCATTATGTCCCGGAAATACTATCTGCTTTCTTCTGGACAGTGCCGGCTCTATTCCATCATGTAAGGGTGTCTTTTTTCGTATACATGTTAAAAATTGGAAGATTGTTGAACTTGGCTTCTTTTTCTTTTCCATGCAGTTTCTGCCCTACTTCTATGTGATATTTCTTACCATCCTTCTCTTTGACCGAGCAAAAAGGGATGATGATCGATGCAGATCCAAGTAAGCATTAAGATCTATTTGTTAGTGTTGTCTCTAAATTTTTCTTTTACCCACACACGTATACCATATTTACTTCATATAAACATAAATTGAGAAAAGCAAATAGATTTGAGAACATCTGATGTTTACGTGTTGGGATAAAAAATAACTGCATCATAACTAGAAAGAAACTTTTATTTTTATTTATTTATTTATTTTATGTTAACACAAAAGCATGGCTGGAGGAAACTTTCACTACCAAAGATTTAGGAAAAATCTGTAAATCTGGGTGTAAAGTTGATGAATTTCATGTTGTGCGCAGGTATGGCAAGTACTGGAAACTATATTGCGACAAGGTCCCATACAGAATCATTCCTGGCGTGTACTGAAGTATGGTTATGAATCAAGTGTGGAACCTTTTGCGGTTTTGCCTTGGATGAGATGATGTTGGTTGTCTTGTTATGATAGAAAGTTTAGGACTTGGAACTAATCAAGTAATTATTATTATTGAAGCAGATTTTGTAGGCAATCGGTGTGACTTTTTTTCGCCTTTAGCTGCGTCTTTCATATATACCAATGACCAATCTACTCTTTCGTGTTGCGTATAACTTTCGCCACCTGTATTTGCCCCGCCCATAAATCGATCGGTTTTAGCAGGGAATTGATATTTTTTTAAACTATAAATCAGTTAAAGAAATAGTAGACGGATAAATATTGATTAATTTTCAATCATTTCAGTTTTAACTTATCAGGTAGCTCATAGCTGGCTTAAACGAGAAATGTTAATAACTATCAAAATTTATTATTTTTTATTATCATTTAATTATTAATTCAATGTTTTTAATTTAATTTTTTTAGTATAATAATCTAACAATATACTTCACTGATGGTCTTCTAGCATTATTTGACTAGCATTATTTGACTTAAATTACGATGAAGATCTGATAGATATATTAGGTTTTTCGTTTTCTTTTTAAATGTCGTTAAGGAGCCAATTTCTTTAACCAAGAGATACTACATTCATTAATGTTTTTTGAAAGGTAATATTGTATTATAATTAACATAAGGATAGTTAAATAAAGTTTTTTTTATTAAAAATAATGTAATGTCATTGTATCAAAAATGAATTTTAATAAAAAATCTTTTTTGTTCACATGTATTAAACTACTCTTACATCTTAGTCTATATGGTCCACAAATTCAACTCAACAATTTTAGTCTTTATTATTTTATCTTATCTTATCTTTAGTGAGTAAATAGCCAAATTGGTCCCCGAAAGATAGCCCATTCTGCAAACGAGTCCCCGTAAGAAAAAGATAATAAAATTTGTCCCCGAAAGTTTTAAAATTGGTAACGTTAGTCCTTCCGTCAAATGTTTCAGTAACGGCGTGAAGATATGCTGACCTGGCCGTTAGTGTGACACGTAGGCTAAGGGTGAAACGGCGTCGTTTTCTTAGGGGCTCCTTTACAACGCTTGGTTTTCATCCCTGTTTCGTATTCTCTCTGAAGTTGCATCCTTCTCCCGAAAAGAAAGAACCCCTGCAGTCCCTTCATCTCTCAAGTTGTTTCCTCCAGGAAGACGAAGCATTGAACGGCGACGACCAGGCTTGACCGACGACGACAGTGTGCTGGAGTTGTTGGTGAGCAGTTTGCGACGACGTTGGTCAACCGAAAAGGGCACTCCATCGCCTTGCGTGAGAGGTTAGCTAGCTTTTCTTATTTTGTGAGAGTGATTCTGGTTTTATCTCCTGATCAATGTGGTTGTGTTATTGTTGGACTTCCATTTTTACTGTTTGCAATGTTAGGGTTTAGGAGAATGTGTTCAGGCTTAGGGCTTTGGTGATTAGCCATGATATGACCCTGTTTTTAGATTGTTGATAACGTTGTTTGTGCTATGTGTATTTGCATGTGTGTGTGTTAGATACATTTTGGGAGTTGATGTTGAATATGCTTTGCATCTCCATGAAATAAATTTGCATGAGTTGTTGCTGTTTTGGTTTCAGATGGAAGGTCCCCCAATGACCTTTGTATTTCACCATGGCGGGAAGTTCCAAACAGATGAGTCAGGCTATCTGTGTTATGAACCAGATAATACTGAAGTATTAATGGGTGTAGATGCAGACACTCTAGACGTTTTCTTTGTGAAAGGATACTACAAGGAGCTGGGATATGCTGAGATGAACAACTGCCTGTGGAAAGTTCCTGGAACGCTGCTGGAAAATGGGTTGAGGAAGCTAGAAAATGACACGGATCTGTTGAAATTGGTTAAGGATTGCAGGAGGAATCATCACCTTATCAACATCTATTTTGAGCATGTTGTGTCTAAGCCACACGTAGTTGACTGCATGAGTGAGGATGATGATGAAACACTTTGTTTGCCAACCATCCCTGAAGAAGCAGAGAAACCGAAGAAGGACCACAGTGATGCAATGTTCCAAGATTACTGTAAGACAACAAAAAAATCACCTCAGCCAAAAAGAGCCAAAACTCAGCCCACTCCTAAGGCTACTCCTCAGCCCACACCTAAGGTAACTCCTCAGCCCACACCTAAGCCCACTCCTCAGCCCACAAATAAGCCCACACCTAAAGCCACACCTGAGCCCACACCTCAGCCCACTCTTGAGCCCACACCTAAGCCTAACCCCCAACCCACATGTACGCCCACACCTAAGCCCACTCCAAAGCCCAAACCCAAGCCCATGCAAAAGCCCGTCCAGCAACCCAAACCTTGGACTAAACCCCAGGCTGCTAAAGGGAGTAGCAAGGCTACAGCAGCCGAGAAGATCAGCAAGAAGGTGAAAGCCACAACCACTACAAGATCTGGAAGGCAGGTTAAGGCAACTCCAGTTGCAGTTGATAGTCAATCTGATGATTCAGATTCATATGATAGTGCTGAAGACAGTTTGTACAAGCCTGCAAAAGGTGCAGGAGATTCCATAGACAGCAGTGAGAGTGATAGTGGAGTTGATGGAGTAGAGTCTTCTTGGGCCAGGAAAGTAGATCACAGAGAGAAACATAGGCCTGCTGCTGACAGAAGAAGGGAGAAAGCTATTGACACTGATGACTCGAGCTATGAGGACATCGAATCTGATGAATGCTCTGATGGAGGTATATAGTGATTAATTGTGTGTCTGTTATTGAATTTACTTATTTAACAGATCTGATTCCACTAATGTAGTTTTTCTACACAAATCTGATGGTATTTTCATGTAATTTCAGATTCAGATGACGAATTTGGTTGGGAAGATTCATCAGATGGAGATGAGTGGAAGTCAGAAGATTCTGCCCATGAGTTAGACTCTGAAGATGAAGGGCCAGCTGTGTATCCACATTATAATGACAAGGCCAAATTTGGTGATCTGAAGTTTGAGGTAAGTATGGTTTTCAAATCCAAGCAACATTTTATGGCTGCCACTAGAGATTACACTATACAATGGGGTAGGAATATTAGGTTTTGTAAGAATGACAAGGTTAGAGTGAGGGCGGTTTGTAAGTGTGAAGACTGTCCATGGGTAGTATATTGTAGACACAACCCCAGTGATGGTTCCTGGCAGATAAAAACACTAGTTGACAATCACACTTGCGCAAGAAAGCGAAAAAACAGAGCTGCAACATTAGAATGGACTGTGAACAAGTTATACCCAAAACTTAGGAAGCACCCTAAGATGAAGCATAGGGAGGTGTATGAGTGGTTTGTTAGGAAGTGCAATGTGAAGCTGAATAGTTCATGCATAACCCGAGCCCTTAAGGCATCTAGGAAGATAGTTGAAGGGGATGAGATTGCTCAGTACGGGTTGATATGGGATTATGCACATGAATTGCTCACTGCCAACCCAGGATCCACAGTACAGGTGGGTGTGATTCCCATAACTGATAATCCACCACAGTTCGAGAGATTTTATGTCTGTCTAGATGCTTGTAAGAAGGGTTTCAAAGCAGGCTGTAGGCCATTGATAGGTCTAGATGGTGCATTCCTGAAAACTTTACACGGAGGACAGCTTCTCACTGCATGCGGACAGGATGCAAACAATCACATTTTTGTGATTGCGTACGCAATTGTTGATGTTGAGAACAAAGAGAACTGGAAATGGTTCTTGGAGCTGCTCCTATCAGACCTGGGAGAATATGAGGCCAAAAACTTGTGTTTCATATCAGACATGCAGAAGGTGAGGACTAATTTGAATCACGATTTGATTTTTAAGGACTCTTTTGATTTAATGATGCTTCTTTGAGGACTGTTATGACTGTATATCTTGTCGGGCTTGAATTTTTTTTCCAGGGGTTAATACCAGCAGTCAAGGAACTCGTCCCAGCTATTCCACACAGATTTTGTGTGTGGCATTTGTGGAGGAACTTCTCGAAACAGTGGGGCAGCGTCGAACTTAAGGACTTGGTCTGGGAGTGTGCAAGATCGAGGACCCCGGTTGAGTTCGAGAGGAATATGAATAGAGTCAAAAGGATCAATCAAAAAGCTTGGGAGTACTTAGCCAAGTGGCCGAAGGAAGCTTGGAGCAAAGCCCATTTCAGTGAAGGGCCAAAGGTGGACAACATTTGCAACAACACTTGTGAATCCTTCAATGCAAAGACGAAGCATGACAGAGGTAAGCCTATTCTGAGTCTGGCAGAGGAGGTACGAAGAATGGTTATGAAAAGCATGTCTGATAATAGACTGAAGCTTCTGAGTTATCAAGGAAAACTTGCTCCAGTTCAGCAGAGTAGGCTGGAATCTCTTATTAAGTTATCCAGAAACTGGGCTCCATACTGGTCGGGTGATGCGAAAGAGGAAGTATATGAAGTCCAAGGATGGCCTACTAATATGGTGGTAGATCTGGGGAAGCATACTTGCTCCTGCAGGTTTTGGCAGTTGACAGGTTGAATTCATAACTTATTTCATCTTTCATATGCATACCTTGAAAAATACTTAACTGAATGCCTTTTTTTTCTGAAAAATATAGGCATGCCTTGTATGCACGCAATATCAGCCATCCAAGAAAAAAATGATAAGAGTCCTGAGGAGTATTGCCACGAATGGTTGAGCATGGATGCTTACAGAAGAACATACCAATTCAATGTTAATCCTGTCAAGGGACAAGATCTATGGGAGAAAACTGGTTCTCCTGCACCTGTTCCACCTCCTATCAAACCCAAACCAAGCAGACCAACAACAAATAGAAGGAAGGACAAGGATGAAGGACCCACTGGCACGAACACAAAAATGAAAAGGAAGTATGCTCTAATTCGGTGCATGTACTGTGGAGAGGTGGGCCACAACAAGAGAACTTGCAGCAAGAAAAAGCAGGATGATGCTCAGGAGAAAGCAAGGATGATGCAATTGCAGCTTGCAGCTGTTCAACAACCACAACCTGCACCTGGTCCAGAAGCAGAAAAGGAAGATCACACTCAGCCTATACAGACACCACCTGCAGTTGCAGTAGCTGCTCCAGATGAACAAACTGAAATTCCTGTTACTCAGCAGCCTCAGCTTCCCCTGACACAACAGTCCCAAACCTCAAGCAATGTCACTCAGGTAATGTTGTAAAAGGTTTTAATTTTAGCATTGTTTACTGTAGCTATTTTTGATTTCAGAGAATGATGAAAACTGTTTGATGCAGACTAGAAAAAGAGGAAGGCCTCCAAAACTCCATGTAACCAGGGCCAGGGCAAAGGGAAATGCCTCTCCAGGAGCACATGCTGTATCTGCTGAAACCATCAAGGGTAGCAGCTCCGCAACAGCCAAGAAACTTGCCAGCTTCATGACATTTGTTCCAACTCCGGGTTTCAAACCTCCCAGAAAGAAAGACATGGAATGATTTCAAGACTTGAAGACATAAGATATAGGGCATCTAGTATCTGTTATTTTGTCGGGGCTAAATTTTAGTTTTTATAAACAATGTGGGAGTTGTGGTATTTTCAATAGCCCTGTTTTTTGTATAGCCCTTTATGGTGTACTGCTTTGAACTGTCAGCTACAACCTTCCGGATTATTATCATGTTAAAACAATGTTCTTATTTGAATTTCAGACAATGGAAACTACTTCACCATTGGTGATGTTGTCATGTTTTTCTATTCCTACTTCACTTAATTTTTATTCTGCTATGACTGATTTGCTTATATTATGTTATGATCAACAAAAAAATTGCATGTAAATAACCTTTTTACTAGTAAATAAACATCAACATACAGGGTTTTCACAACAACAGAAAATTGTCAAGGTTCACAGCATCATCCTTTTCACCTTTTGACAGTAACTGCTTCACTTCCCACTAAAGAACATACACATAATCATAAAAACCAAAATCACAACTATTAATCCAAAATACAGCTGCATCCTAAGTGCTTTTACTTCAGCTTCTACGGTCATCATTCTCCAAGATATGTTATGGTTTAACAAAGCAGCATCACTCTCCATTTGTGCATCAGTTTTAACTTCTCCTAAGTTCTCTAATCCTTCATAGTCGTCGTCCTCAGCCCACCTAAAGTAATTGCAGTGGCTGCCCTTCTGCACAACCTCAGGGAACCAAATTGTCAAAATCCAACTAAAAACATTTGAAGCTTCAAGAACACTACACTGATAACTCACCCGGTATCTTGGACAAGCATGGAACAATCTATCAGGATTTTCTCTTGTCCCAGACTTCTTGATCACTGTCTTCAGCCCACAAAAGCAAACTTGGTCGGAGTTCTTCCTCCGCCACCGCAGCGAAGAGCTCGAGGCATGGCTTCCGTGTGATTGCGACACATGTCCACTGCGACCCCCACCTACGCTACCCATCGTGCAACCGCTCATGAATTTTCGGCCTCTGCAGAACCAAGCTCAAGCTGCAGCAACAATGGCAATTTAAAACGAAGAGGGGATTAGGGTTTGGGAACCTAGGACTAATTTGACATACATATGGAAACATATCTTGTCACCAGCCACTCTGCGCCAAGCTGGCATGCTCATATGCCACACTGACAGCCAACTAAGCAACAGTTAACGGCGTCACTGACGGAATTGACGGACATTTGACGGAAGGACTAACGTTACCAATTTTAAAACTTTCGGGGACAAATTTTATTATCTTTTTCTTACGGGGACTCGTTTGCAGAATGGGCTATCTTTCGGGGACCAATTTGGCTATTTACTCTATCTTTAGTTGTTCTTATCTTATCTTTATTTATTTTTATATTTCTTAGGCCAATACTTTATATATATTTAGTTTTACCTTCATAATACAATTCAATTCAATCAATTAAAAAATCCAAAGTATAATATTCTTCCTCTCTTCTTTTCTTATTCTTTCACAATTTTATCAACATGTATTAAATTGATTAGTATTTGGAGTTAATTTTCATCTACTATTATAAATATCATATCAATAAAATTAACTAATTTTTAAATTTAATTAAATAATTATATAAAATATTTTTCAACAAAATGAAACTCTTAATATTTTTATTGAAATAATAAAATTTTAACTGATGCATTTTTAGTGTTAGTGTTAACAAGAAAAAATATTATTATTATTATTATTATTATACTCAAACGTGTTTTAACAGCTATGTATAAATATGATGAGAAGAGGAGAAGGAAACAGGAATTAGGAAAGCAGATTGGAAGATAATTGATTTCAGATTTGAGATTTGAGAGAGGCGTCGTCGGAGTTCCCAGCTCTGTTTGATTCCATTTAAGGTTTCCATCTAATTCTCTGATTCGGTTCAAGTCTCTCTCTCTCTCTCTCTCTCTCTCTCTCTCTCTCTCGGGTCCTTTTCTTCTCTGCTTGGATGGCTTGGCTTGCATTAAGCATTAAGCATTAAGCTATCGAATACGTAGATTAAATTATTTTCTGAAACTATAATTTTGATGATATGTCTGTTTCAATGGTGAATCAAATCTCTTGAACTTGTTTTCAATGCCTGCCTGGTTATTAACAAGTTAGGGTTTTTTTGGCAGACAGAGATGTCAGCGTATGAAAATGTTGTTGGTGGAAAATTGAAGCTCAAAGGAAAGGCACTTGATGTGAAGGCTGGCGGAGTGAAGAAGAAGAAAAAGAAGAACAAAAGAGATCATGAGAATCAGATTTTGCAGACTACCGAAGATGATATTTCAGCAGGTATCTATCTGTCCTTTGTTTTCATCTTCATCTTCATGTCATGCTTTACCTCTTATGTTCTACACTTAGCTAAATAAAACGCTTTGTTACATGCAAGTTATGATGTATGGTACAATCATCCTCTTTGCTTAACTGAATTAGCAACCTGATAATTGTATTTATTTGTTATGTGAGATGGTTTGACATCGTCCAAAATAAGATGGATATCAGAAACCTATATCATACTCTTCGTATTAGAAATTTGGCACCAGCAAGAGTACTTTTGATGCAGAATAAGAAGATGATTTATTGAACTGCTCAAAGTTCCTTCTGGTTCTTATTTCTTGTTCTCCCATTCAATAAACAGGTGGGAGCACAGAGCAATCCTTGGCTACGGATGATCAAAATGCGAACGATGAGGGCAAACTGAGTGGGGAAGGGAAGGATGCTCACTATGATGATCATCTTACACCAGCAGAGAAACGATACATAGAACAGAGGGAGCAGCTTGATGTTCATAGGTTGGCCAAGATCTCCAACAAATCTCACCGCGATAGGATTCAGGATTTCAACCAATATCTTGCAAACATGAGCGAGCATTATGATATTCCTAAAGTTGGTCCCGGATAGTATGAAGGCCAACAACCCCTATTGTTTAGTATTGATACCATGTGTTGTGTGTGTACTATCATTACAGAACCATGTTTATCTCGCTTAAGCGGTATTTCAGATGATATACTTCGGTTTCTTTGCTTTTAATGGAGTATTAATGTTATTGCCTTCGATGAAATTCCCATTGAATATGCTGGCCTCATAGACCAAGCTTTATATTGGTTTTTACTTGAATAGCAATTACGCCTGTTGGTAATGTTACTGCCTTAAATGAGATTCCCGCATTTTTAACCTTTTTTATGGGAGAAGAAGAGGAGTTGTCAAAGAGCAAAGAAAAATAAGCCAAGTGTAACCAGAAATGAATATATATATATATATACCGATTAGTCGATTACATACGATAATATTATGAGTTTATGACTCTTAAAGGGAAACCAGAATCAACCAAATTAGCTTTGCGTTGCACGGCTTGGAAAAGCCACACTATACCATATGCTGTTCCAACGGATATACACACAGAATCAGTTACTAAATTAATTAATAAAATATATATTAAAATAAATTAAACATATGTATTTATACACATATATAACACTTAATTTAGTGACTAATTTTTAATGTGCTTATGACATTTTTTATACTGTTTGTTTATATAGAAAATAACATTGACGAATGATTAACAAGGAGACCGAAAGAATAGACAGAATATGCGCTACTGAGAAGTTCCGGGTTCTATCAAATACTCATTCATTGCTACAAGGTAGAATCCATCGAAGAAAACACATCATTCAGAAAGTTTCATGTCCCAGCAGGGTCCATCTCTTAAATCCATAGTGATCCACATATACCCGCAGTCACAGCCGCTTCATTCTCAAAAATAATTTTATTCACCTAAATACATACTGAAAGAACAAGCATCATCTCTTATTATCAATAAATAACGGGGGGACATGATTACAGCTGCACAAGCAACTAGACGAAAAGCCAAACCAGCACCAGGAAAGAGATATGAAATGAACGAATCTAAGTAGAGTGCGAGAAAATTCATGACATTGCTGACACTGGATCTTGATTCCTCTTATAGAACTATCAAATAACACTATCCTCTGAGCAAGGCTGAAAATCTTCAATCATCGGGCTTCATCCTCAAGGTTGCGGAAACCATTAGTGAGGTCCTCATGTAATTTCTTAAATTTGTCAATCAAAGCAGCTTCACCTTCTGCTGGATCCTCAAATTTCTGAGACCTGCAATAACAACAGATCAACAGAATTAGATCTCTACTTTCTGTGTCAAAATAAGTCATCTAGTGCAGTTTTAAAATTGCTTACACTAAACGATAGAAGAGATCTCCCAATCGATGCTTGATAACAGTGTAGGTGATCTTTTGACCATCTGTACCAGCTCCCCTCTCTACTGCCTGCAAGTGTAGTCAGCACCATGTAAACAAAATACTCTAGCTGACTTAGGAACAAGAATGCATAACACAATGAAATGAACAATTTCTGCTTTATAATTATGGGGGAGGGTGGCACGAGAGATTAAATGTGGTTTTAAATCATCCCCCCCACATGCCAACATTTACATGGAAACCTGTAGAGTGCACCACCATACCTGGTTCGCCAAATTGTAGAAATGGATAATGTTGCGCATCATCCAAACAGACTTGTAGAAGGGACAGAATTTGTCATATCTATCTCAGCCAAACAAGAGGTAGCAATATAAGATAAGAAACACATAATAAGCTGTATAATAATACATGTCAAAGAATTTAGCCAATTAGAAAGGAACTTACGGTGTAAAGGCATTTTGAGCAAGATAATCCTCTCTCAAAAGTTTTGCAGTTTCTAAGGTGATCTTATCCACTTCAGCTAAAGCATCCTTGCCTACAAGCTGGAGCAATGATTTGCATCAAATGACCCAGTTTAGTTTACATCTTACAGAACAAATACATAGACATCCTCTCAGATTTTGTTAAGAAATGCAAAATAATGCCATATCATGGTGTTAAAGATAAACTTATCAGACTATTCCTTAGGTTGAAGATAATTTGCAACATCTAGGTGTTTGAGATGCTATACTTCGTAACAGTCTTTTCTCATGTAACTTAAATATACCTTCTCTATCCCCAAAATAGTTTAATAATTCTATCCTGTATAGGAGAGAAAAGGGACAACTCTTTAACCTTATAACCAAGATGATATTAGAACCAATAAAGGTGTACCTGAACAATTTCATTCAGGTCATCTTCTCTTTGCAGTACTTCACGAGCCTTTGTCCTAATGTTGATAAAATCTGGATCAAATTGCTCATAAAAGGATTCAAGTGCCTGAAGGTACAAAATATAAATTAATATAATTGTACAATCATGCGAGGGAGTATAAGCATACAAATGAAGGAACTTTAAAGGGAGAATATGAATTACAAAGCAAACAAATGTAGGGCATACCGTTGAGTACTTTGAATAAGAAATAAGCCAGTTCACAGAGGGAAAGTGCTTTCTTTGAGCAAGCTTTTTGTCCAACCCCCAGAAAACCTGCAAGATAGCCCCCCAAAAGAAAAAAAGTTTAGACAGTGTGAATGTTATAGAAGAGGATATGTTAGTGGTAAAAATATCACATTGACCTTTGTGAACTTGTGGGCATATTAGTCAAGTCAATCAAATACAAACTACCTTCACTGGCAGTTACCAACAGATCATATATAATAGGTATTAATTTTACCTGAACAATACTGAGAGTTGCAGATGTCACAGGATCTGAAAAATCTCCTCCGGGTGGAGAAACAGCACCAACAATTGTGACACTACCTGTTCGTTCAGGACCTCCAAGGCATTTTACTTTTCCAGCACGTTCATAGAAAGAGGCTAAACGCGCGGCAAGGTAAGCAGGATATCCACTGTCAGCAGGCATTTCTGCCTGTGGAAGACAACATGAACATCAAGATATATTAGTCAGTGTCAATATTTGCATGTGCACCTTTTGCTTAATGATACATAACTTGTCTGTTATACGCTAGTCAAGAAAGATGATCCAACCATAATACATTTATCTTAACCAAGAAGGGGGAAAATACTCCAAAATAACAGGTGGAAACTCTCATTTAACAACAAAATGCTCACCAGACGTCCAGAGATTTCACGCAACGCTTCTGCCCATCTAGATGTTGAATCTGCCATCATACTGACATTGTAACCCATATCTCTAAAATACTCAGCTAAAGTGATTCCTGAGATTACAAAACAGAACAAAATCAAAGTGAGGTAAGATTCAAAAACAGGTAAACGTGATGATAAAAGAAAACATGATTGACTAAGAGAGAAAACATTTCTTTTATAGAGGGAAGAACTACATATTAGTCCTCAACGATAAGGAGATGTTCTAAATTTTAAGAGGCAAGAAGTCACCTGTATAAATTGAAGCTTCACGAGCAGCGACTGGCATATTTGAAGTGTTAGCCACTAACGTTGTTCGCTTCATCACAGATTCTTCACGGCCATCAGGCAATGTCATTGTAAGTTGTGGGAAGTCCATCAGAACCTAAGATTCAGTAAATTGGTTATACCAACTGTAATCTCACAAACATGAATATTTTATGGAAGTAGCTCAAAAGAAAGCATACTTCAGCCATTTCATTTCCACGTTCCCCACAACCAACGTAAACAACAGCATCGGAATTGGAATACTGTCAAATAGGAGAAAGAATGAATTAGAAAGATCTGATGACTTGCAGGAGGAAGAAGAAGAAGAATGCCTTGATGGGGTTTATCAGTCTCACCTTAGAAAGAGCTTGACTGATGACTGTTTTACCACAACCAAAAGCTCCAGGGATGGCACAAGTCCCACCAAGAACAGAGGGGAAGAGGGCATCAAGAACTCGCTATAACAAATATAAGTCATTAGATGTGAAAGCTACCAGAATTATATCGTACATGGGAGAATTTATAACAAATAAGTTTACCTGACCAGTAAGAAGAGGAGTATCAGCTGCAAGTTTTGATGCAACAGGCCTTGGTGTACGTACAGGCCAGGTCTGCAATTCATGCAAGGAACTTGTAATATAGGAAGAGAGCATGGAAACCAAGCCTTCAATAAAGCAACTACAATGAAAAAACAAAAGAAAAAGAGAAGTTATAAACCTGAAGCATGGTGAACTTCTTTTTAACACCTTGAAACTCGAGCTCCAACACAGTATCCTGCAAAACAATTCACATATCACTTAAAAAATAGAGAATCCCCTAAATGATGAAAAATACAAAGCTTGGCAGTCATGTCATCATCAAATCTAAAATATGAAGCAAAGAGCTGCTAAAACAACACTCTTCCAAGGAAATTGAACCAAAATATATATAAATATATATATAAAAGCAAATAAATTCAGAATACAACCTTCAGGGAATATTCGCCAGGTGGTGCTATGTAGGTTATCTTTCCCATGGCATCAGGTGGAAGTGCAATATGGTGTTGCATTAGACTGTTCTCAAAAACAGTCTGCAATGGCAAAAAGTTCAAACAAATCATTAGATGAACAAATCAATGAATGTGAATAATAAACAAGCTCACTGAATTAGCTACAAAAATTACCGCATATAGATCTCCACCGGTCAATAGATCTCCTTCGCCTGTCACCAGTGCATAAAATAAAATATCAATAGTTAGTTTTTTTCCTTATGAAGCCTAACACTAAGTAATAGCAATTTATTTCTCTGGTACAGTACCAATTTTCTTAGGCTGAAATTCCCAGAGTGCATCTTTGTCAAGTGCTGGAACAGAGACACCACGAGGAATATACACATCACCGGATCTTTTAGCAATAGTTTTCAAAGGCCTCTGTTTTGATTTAAATAAGGGGCAAAAAAAGAGAGCTTCATGTTAGAAACAACAGGGAGAGGTAGTGAAACTTTAATTGCTAAATTTGTCAGCATTTGAAATCAGACATAAATCAATTAATAAGCAAACCTGAATTCCATCAAAAATGTTTCCCAGTATTCCAGGCCCCAACTCCACGGACAAAGGCTGGTTATGAAATAATAATAGCTTATCAGTAGAGGAAGGTAACGAGAATATAAGAAAAATAGTGAAATTCAACGAGGGATATAAAATGTAACCTTGTGTGTACGTAACACTGGATCATTAACCATCAAACCGGCCGTTTCCTCATAGACTACAATTGCAGAGAAGCTCCTCAGTTAAGAAAAGAATACAGAAGGAAGAAACAAAACAAAATAATTGAAGAGGCAGTTTTGCATCGTGAATGCAACATGCACTAAAATGTTTCAGAAACTATGGAATTTCAAAGAGCAGAACCTTGGATGGTAGCAGAGTCCCCTTCGAGACGAATAATCTCACCAATGAGATTGTCACGACCAACACGCACCAGCTCATACATAGCAGCCCCGGCCATTCCATCAGCAACCACGACTGGTCCAGATACCTGTTTCATTCCAGGAATCACACATTAAGCATCCACTACCCTCCTTTTCAACTTACAGTCCAAATTATAATCTAAAAGGATAGCGCGCGAGATTGACAAATGATTCTTCACTGCTACTACAAGTTGAAAAATGATCACCCGCCCAACCAAACCACAAAAAAAAAAAAAGCAAGAAAAACCCTCAGACAGACACACTCTGTATCCTTTGTTACCAAAAAAAAAGAAAAAAAAAAACGAAGGAGCCACTGAACAAAAACAATAACATGTCACATCCAGTGAAATGTAAAGTGAATTTACAAATTCAACACAAATCCAGATGCTTGAAAACTAGAGCTTCCATTAAATCCTCAAATTAAGAAAAACAGAGAGCGATCATTGGTACGAGTGCAACAATCGACACGAGAGTGAAGATCGACAATTAAAGCATGTAGTTGGATCCAATCGCGAAATTGAACACGTGACATAGTGCATATGGTAGTAAATGAAAGCAAATCTAAGGTGATAGGAACAGAAGTGAAAAAGGGACGATACGATGGAGTGATGAATGGAAGCTTGTCGGATTGGATTATACCTTGCGAACGTAACCGTATTCACTCTCCTTCTCGGAATCCTCGAAGGTGGTGAGGCGAGATCCGTAAACGGCAGGCATTCTGTGAGGCAGAGATCGGATCAAGCTAGAATTTGGGAGATTGAAGATCTGAGGAACTAGGGACCAAAACCCTAAGGTTTCGATTAGTAGTACCACTCAATAGAGATTGCGTTCTGCAACAGAGGAAGAAGAGAAGGAGAGAGTGAAATGATGGATGGAAGAACCGCAGAGCAATGGCAATGGCAATTATGTAGCAACTTCTTAGAGTTATGATTGATTTGCTAATCAGACAGGGTACGGATCCACTACGGACGCGTGTATCGAAAACTCCACAGTGCACCTTCCTATGCTACTGAATCTGCCAATTGATAACTGCCACGTCGCGCTCGTTTCTCTTGTTATTGCTAGCCACTGCCCAAAACTCACGTTTTAACTCTCGTGAGTCATGAAGAGATGAAGTTGAATAAAAAATTCACAGGATTGGACTGGTGTCATTTGAACGTGGGCGGGCCTAAGCCAGCCACCTCAACTACATGGAATGGCTATGAAAAAGGATAAATATTACTGTGATATTTTTTTTTTTGGTGACTAAAAAACATTAAAGAAAAACAACAAAAAAGAAAGCAATACAACACCAAAAAACCACTACTAATCAGTAGATGAATCCTCGCGCTCTCTTCGCAATCAAATCTGCAGTTGAGTTAATTGAAATGAACTTAATTTAAGAGCACTAACTCTTGAATTTTTCTAATAATGTTTCCTTCTTTGTTAGGCATTGGAGATTTGGAGCAACTCAAAGACTTCCAAAGAATCTGTCTCGCAGATAATATTCTTAGTCCCGCACTCCCATGCTAAGACCAAACCCCTTCACATCGCAAAGAGACGGCAAGGATCCAGAACAAGCCTTCACCCACGTCCCCGCGGAACTCCTGATGATGCATCCATAACCCGCTTCACCCTCTCATGGAGGTGGTTTCCAATCAGTTAAAAATGGCATGCAATACAGTTTCTCTGTTCTCATAACACCTGGGGCAGAAATCAGAGTTCGTTAGACCTCTTCTAGCATGAAAAACAGTCACAGGTAGGGCTTGATGGACACAAAGCCAGACCATAAATTTTATCTTTTTGAGCGCCAGGACCAATTCCAATTATTAAGCTCATTTCAATCATAAGAACGTCTCAAAAGCAAAAGATAACCATCTCTCGCATTATAAGTCTTACTAGACTTAGAATTCCATCGCCAGCCCGGTTGAGGTCTCAAGTGCAATCTTGGATTGAATTTATTAATCAATTCAATTATGTCAGCTGTGAGACAAGTCTGTTTAAATTTCAGTTTGAGTAAAGCCAGAAATCCCCAAGAGTTAAATCTATATCAGATATGTGAATGCCAGGAAGAGCATTGTATAATTTGCCATGAGTGGACCAATGATCATACCAAAAGAATCCTTTTCAAGTTTGTCAAACACATCGACCAAATTTTTCCAAAAGCGTCAGGCATTTTTTCGGCACATTAAACTCAAAAACAGATTGGTTCCTCAAAATATTTTTTTTTTATGTGTACACGTTCCTCAAAATATTTACATATATATTCCTTTGTGATGCAAAAATTTTTGTCTCCTTTTATAATTTATACCCTAAACCATTTACACCAACAATTGCTTCTAGCCCGTTTGGATATTTTTGGGTTTTGGGTGTAGAATCTAAATTCTGATAGGGTGGGCAGACATATGTACTGTTGGGCTTGGGTTAAGAAAGTAAAGCCCACAAAGAATACAACCCAAAAGCCATAAGATATTTGGTTTATTTCTTCTGATACAAGGTAAAGGCATCCTCATTCGTCACCCCACCCCCACCCCCACCCCCCCCCCCCACCCAAAAGATAGGGTCTCCATGAATCGGATCGTATCGTAAATCCGTGGTAAATATCCGTATTTGATCTGAAAATTGCGGATACAATCTGATCGTAAATTGATCGGATCGGATTGGATTCGATCCGCACCCTTTGCGGATCGGATCGCGGATATCTGTTCTACATCTGCATATCCGATCCGTAGATCCGCACTATAATAATTAAAAAAAATAAATAAATATATATTTGGTATTATATTTATTTGTTTGTATGTTTTAGTTAGTAATTATTATTCATATATTGTATTATTTTATTTTTGTTATCTAGAGAGAGTTTGATTAAAAATATTTTAGGAATAAATAAATTTAAAAGTATGAAAGAAATATTTTTATCGAATTATTTTACATAGAAATATAATTAAAAAGAGAATGTTTAATTATGTGGATATATCCGATATCCGATCCAACATTAAAAAGTGCGGATATCATATCCGATCCGATCCGCGGACACTCGTACCAAAAAAAGGAAAGTAAAAAAAAAAAAGGAGTGCTAGTAGCACAAGTTTCAAATCAACCTTTGTTTTGTTCCCTTCTTATTATTGACATTCACTCCTCCTTACCGACCTAACAAGAGAAGAGACGAGACGAGAGTACGAGACCCTTTTCTTTGTCCTCAAATCGCTTACGAAGAAGCGATCCAACCATCCATTGAGAACCCCGTTCTTGCAATTGAAGTAGAGATGAAACATCCGGCGGAGGCTGCACCGGAGGAAAACTGCTCTGCCAAGCCAGCTGTCAAGCAGGGTGAGGGTCTCCGCCAGTACTACTCTCTCCATATCCATGAGCTACAGCTCCTTCTCCGCCAGAAGACGCACAACCTCAACCGTCTGGAGGCTCAGCGCAACGAGCTCAATTCTAGAGGTACCCTCCTTAGTCCTTACCCTAACCCTACCTCTACCCTTGCCCTAATCTATACATGCTTCTCTTTATTATTAAATAAAATTAATGCGTCTAATAACTATTTGGTTGGATTTACTGCTATAATTAATAATTAAGTTAACTAATGAAAGGCTGTGTATGTGGTTAATGGCAACTTTGGACAGTGAGGATGCTCCGGGAGGAACTGCAGCTTCTCCAGGAGCCCGGATCGTATGTCGGTGAAGTTGTCAAAGTTATGGGAAAGAATAAAGTCCTAGTCAAGGTCACGTCTCGCTCCTCTGCTTTCTGTTTATTCCATTATCGTTATCTTCAATTGGCATCTTAATATTTACTTCGATTCGCATGTTGTTTAAGATACCTGAATGGTTGTGCGTCATTCTGCTATAGGCATAAGTATCCTTTGAACTTGCACTCTAAATCATTGATGGACATACTCTTGTTCGAAATTTTTGTTCAGTTAAGGACACCTAAGCTTCGTCTGATTTGCATTTATTATAGATCTATGTTTTATCGCTTAAAGGTCCCTTTTTCTGGATTATGGAGTGTCGTTTTTCTGGTCTGCAAAACCCATCATGTCCTTGAAGAGTGTTGTATACGGATTTGGATTATTTATGGGATGTTTTGATTATTATAACTAAGCAGAATCTAGATGAAGTTCTGATTATCCCATTCTTTCTTCAGGTTCATCCAGAAGGAAAGTATGTTGTAGACATTGATAAAAATATTGACATTACAAAGATTACTCCATCCACAAGAGTTGCCCTTCGTAATGACAGTTATGTCCTTCATTTAGTATTACCGAGCAAAGTTGATCCGTTGGTCAATCTGATGAAAGTTGAGAAAGTTCCCGATTCTACCTATGACATGATTGGTGGCTTAGACCAGCAAATCAAGGAGATTAAAGAGGTGCGTAATCATATAAAATATATTGACTGATATGCTTCCAATATTTGCATTTTGTGAGATCTATTTATGCATCTTTAGCTTTCTGTTCATCCGTCACTTCTATCTTCTTTTTAATCCGTATGCACGTTTTTTGTATATTTATATTTTAAGTCTCATTTTTGTTATCAATTTTTCAGGTCATTGAGCTGCCAATTAAACATCCTGAACTGTTTGAAAGTCTTGGAATAGCTCAACCTAAGGTACTATCTCTTTCTGAGATTGTCACACAACGTACCATGCTTCCATCAGTATATTGTACTTTTTGTTCATTGTTTGCATACGTTTTTCCCCATTTGCTGACGATCTCATGAATTGCAGGGTGTTCTACTCTATGGGCCTCCTGGTACTGGAAAAACATTGTTGGCTAGGGCAGTGGCGCATCATACTGACTGTACCTTCATCAGGGTATCCGGGTCTGAATTAGTTCAGAAATACATTGGAGAAGGTTCCAGAATGGTCAGGGAACTTTTTGTTATGGCCAGGTACATTCTCTTCTTATCTCAACTTATGCTCATTGTGTGTTGCCCTTCATTGAAAGAAGAGAGAGGAGGGGGGGGGGATATGTGCCTGGCTCCCCGTGGCTTCGCGACTTTGTGGATTGAATATGCTTCTGTTATTAGTAATGTTGTGGTTGTGAACTTTGTAGTTAGATGCATATTAATCTGAGAATGAATTTGACTATATTAATCCTTCTCCAATTTCAAGTAAGTGGCTGTTGAAAAGAGAAAAAATGGACTTATAAAGGGTTTTGCATTATTCTTTGATTCATTGGTTTATTGGTTAGTATGCTAGGAACTATGCCCTATGAAGACATGCTTAACCATATTATGATTGTGACGTAACACTACTCTTTTTAACAGGGAGCATGCTCCATCAATTATCTTCATGGACGAAATTGACAGTATTGGATCTGCTCGAATGGAATCTGGAAGTGGCAATGGTGATAGTGAGGTGCAGCGCACTATGCTGGAACTTCTCAACCAGCTAGATGGATTTGAAGCTTCAAATAAAATCAAGGTTATACAGTTTGTTTATGTTGGAGCTATACTGCGATTATGCATTCAGGAGAATTTTTTAAAACTAGCCTGGCTAAAAATAGAAAGCAGTAACATATAAACAGATATGTTTCACTCTATCTGACTCATTTAAGATATATGTTTATTTAAGCAATTTTATGAGCAAGTTCTAAAGAAAAATATGCATTACAGGTTTTGATGGCCACAAACCGGATTGATATCCTGGATCAAGCCCTCCTTAGACCTGGACGAATTGACAGGAAGATTGAATTTCCAAACCCAAATGAGGAGGTATGCATAAGTACCTTAGCATTTACTCTTTTATATACTTGTTCCAGGAAAGAAGCAAATAGACTTGCACACTCTGCGTTCATATCACTCCTGACATTGAGTTAATCTCATGCAGTCTCGGCTAGATATTCTGAAAATCCATTCAAGAAGAATGAACTTAATGCGTGGCATTGATTTGAAGAAGATTGCTGAGAAGATGAATGGAGCATCTGGTGCAGAGCTTAAGGTATGTTTCACGTTGTTTACGCTGCATTTGTCTGCCCAGCTGTTTGAGTGTTCTCAGGTGAATTGGTGCATTCATTTTAGTTGTCTCGGTCCTTTTTAATTTTTTTTTCCTGTTGTTTAGGCTGTGTGCACAGAAGCTGGAATGTTTGCTTTGAGGGAGAGGAGAGTACATGTGACACAGGAGGACTTTGAGATGGCTGTGGCCAAGGTTATGAAAAAGGAAACAGAGAAGAACATGTCATTGCGGAAGTTGTGGAAGTGATTTTTCTTTCATGTTTCTAGTACACTATCCTACAAAAACGGACAGAAGACATACCTTAGGCTTGTTTCAATTTACAGTAGCGCACGCTGTTTTTCATCTTGCTTATTATGTTGACCAAGTTCTGTACCAAATTATATTATTCTTTAAAGTTGAGTTCTTCGTTGTCGGTGACCAAGTTATCTTTCGATTTTGATGGCATGCTAAAAAACAGTGATGTTTCATACTTGAACAACTATAGACTAAATCGAGTCTATGTATGTTTTGCAAATAAGATTAGCGGATGATCCTTCCATACTTTGATAAAGGAATCGGGTGATGTAAGCAAGCAAACAAATTCAATATTAGTCATTGAGTTTTAACTGATTGTTGGTTCAACGTGTTAATCTGGTGTGCCAATTGAAGTTTTAGTCCGTCAACTGAGCTCAGAGCGTAATGTCATATCCGTATGCCAAATATTTTCCGAAGTACATACTTGTGTTTTAGTTAAGTGAGCATTTTGATATATCGTTTTGCTGGACAAAAAATATATACAAATCTCTTGTAAATTTTGAAAACTGAATTTGATTGATAAAATTATATTGAGACGAATTTGAAAAACTACCCGTAACTAATTTGTTTAATAATAGTAAAGACGGATAATTTTACTATTGACTTGTTGAGTTTTATAAAGTCAATTTAGTCTGATAGTTATCTTGTGTATTTGGTTGGAAGGCGAGGAGTGTGTGGAGTGCATAGTCCCTTTTGTCCTTGAGGTTTCAAGGGATGGAGTTGGTGTTCCATTCAGCATCCTCATCGTACCTACCATGGACAAGGAGAGGCAATGACAATGGCTGGCGGCCCTTGACATCATCAAGGCGATCCTGCAGGAGTAGCACAAAGCTGCGAGTGGCTGCATCTGTAGAGAGCAGGAAGATGGAGCTGTTGAAGTGCATCCAGGACACAGAAAGAGGTCTCTCCGCCACTCCCGAGCAGCGGTCTTCCATCGAGGAGGCTGTGGTGAGCTTAGAAGGCTACAGCGGGGGCCACCCTATCAGTCTGCCCAAATTGGACGGCACATGGCGCCTCCAGTATACTTCTGCTCCCGATGTCCTCATTCTTCTCCAAGCCGCTGCCACTCTTCCTTTCTTTCAGGTTGGACAGATCTTTCAGAAGTTTGAGTGCCGAAATCAATCCCATGGGGGTCTTGTCCGCAATATTGTCCGATGGAGTATTCCAACTTTCTTAGAGGTCCTTTACTCCTCATCGCCCCCATGCAATCCCTCAATTTCAATTTTTCATTCCTTCAACTTTCTAATAATTCCATATATTATTCCCATGCTTCCATCTTCATTTGCTGCTCTAGAGTAAACATTCTTGGTCTTGGTCTATTTTATACAGGAACAAGAAGGTGCTACGTTACTTGTTTCTGCCAAGTTTAAGCTTGTTTCCCTGCGTAATATCTACCTTCAGTTTCAGGAGGTAATCATTTTGGCTTACATCACCTACCTCTCAGTATTGGAGATACAGCTGTGTTAACTGTAAACATATCTTTTTTGCTTTTCTAATTCTGGGTATTAGAATAGAGCCACACACTTAACTCATGGTAGGAGGGTTGCCTTAAACTTATATGTTCTCTTTAGTTTTTGGGTGGACTATTATTGCTAATAAAGAAATTTAGGGTGGCCATACCCTCAAATTTCACATTTCATTACTTGTGATTTGGGGGAGGGGGGAAAGAACTCGACTAATCTACTATTGATGTTTGGTATTAATATGACATTCTCTTCTTGAGCTGCCATTACGGGGTTGTAACATCAGATGCCTGGCAGATCACGGTTCAAGATATAAATATTAGCGAAGAGCTGCAAGCAGTAATAGCTCCGGCGGTACTACCACGATCTTTTATAAATCTGCAGGTAATTCAGTTCATTGTTAACTCTTTCTGCTTTGTTTACTCGAGGCTGTTAATTTGATCTCACCAACTGATGCCACAAAGCAATGTCTCTCCCAAAACTTTGGTATCGTACTTTCGTCGCTGCGCAAGGACTAGTACAGAGCTCATAGTGGTTAACTAGAATACACAAACACGTTTCTTTTTGGGTTTGGTGTTGTAAGCAACATGGTCTGTTTGTCCTGCAGATCTTGCAATTTCTACGTGCATTCAAAGCGCAAATCCCTGTGAGGGATCCAGGAAGGTATATATCATGAATGATAACTAGGCTGAAATAGTTCCTTTGGTTATTTTCTTGACAAATAGATCTATGTGATGCATTTTGGTTGAGTTGTAGGGAATCAGTAGGAGGACTATACTACCTTAGTTATTTGGATGAGAATGTTCTGTTGGGTCGTGCTGTTGGTGGTGGAGGGGTTTTTGTATTTACCAGAGCCCAATCTCTGTACTGATATGCAAGTGGCTGGCCACATTAGTAGTGGCTTTTGCCTAACTGATGATGAGATTACATCAGATGTAATGTAGCACTATGCTCACTCTGATTCGTTTTCCTTCGCTTCTGAGTTATGAGGTAGATTTGTACGTACATATCTTTACTCATTCGTTGTATATTTGCAAACTAAGGAGAATGTCTGTCTTCAAATTTTCAAGTATCATTTTGAAATTTGAAGTGGGTAAACCAAAAGTTGGAGCTTATAGGATCAGCCTGGTATTCACAAGATTCATAATTTGCGCTGATGTCCTAGGAGAAGAAGCAATTTAAATTATGAGAATTGCCTGAATGCCCAAATTCATTTACAATTGGCGGTGGAGAAAACTTGATAGAATTGTTTGTCTCAATCTGTTTTTGTATTTCCTCCTTACAAGCAAACATCTATGATTTGATAAGTTCCCAGTTCAATAAATTTGCTTGCTGTGGTACTAGTATACGCTCTCAAATCTATTACTCTTTGACATCATTTTTTGCCATTTGTTGATTTGAAGATAATTTGTTGTAAGGACAAGACTTTTCGTATACTACAACTAGTGATCTGTGACAACAATAGCTCTCCGAGTCCATGTATTTCCAGATTGAAATCTCTCAAACTATAAATAGGAAAGACTCAGCAGCTAGACTCGAATAAAGGTGTCACCTCAGTTTTTGTTTTCAACTTGTAAGGCGATGTTTAATTACTGTAGAGCTACGTGAAAGATTCCATGTCAGACTCATGTCTTGCAATAAATTCGTTAAACTCGAGATGAGGTAGAATGGAAGCCCATTCTGATTCCTTATCTCTGCTCTATGTATATATGGACCGTAATATTCTATAATTTGAGTTGGGTAAGATGAAAAACAATTGGTTGTAAAATACGAGAGTGGTACGTCACTTGCTAGTCAGCAAAAGGCAACCGCTTTATTAGTAATTAAATTGGATATTAAAAGAGGCAACAAACAGCAAGCACCTACCAATCAAAAAGGAAGGGAAGATGGAAGAGGAGGAGGAGGAGGCGGGGATGGGGAAGTTGCCGGAGCATGTGGTGGCAGAGATATTCATAAGGGCGGGGGTGTGGGAGTGGCCCCAGATATCATGCGTGAGCAAGAAGTGGGCTTCCATGTTCCGCAGCGAATCCTTCTGGCAAGGCGCTCTCTCCTTCACTTACCCCTTCTTCGCCAATAATTCCTGGCCAGGCCCCATTCCTCCTCCCCCTCACCCAAAGAGGTAATCCATCACATCACGCACCTTACTTGTTTGACGAAATGCTTCTTTGCTATATACTCTTAGTTACTACTTCCTTCTTCTCATCGCAGGAGATTCATGGCCCTCTATATCACCCAACACCTCTTTGCTTCCGATCCTCACACGGACGAGGTCATCGGCCACTGCTACCTCTTCCTCAGGGACCAGCTTCACCTCCATCCCTCTCTTATGCCCCCTCACTCTGGAATCCTTCATGGAACCCTTATTGGTACGCCCTTTCTTGCTTCTTTCTTCATGATGATTATTATTGCAATAACATTCTTGTCATCTGAGCAGATCAGTTCATTGCTTGTGGCAAGTCCAGAGACGTAGCCCACGATCTTGCTTCTCGAATATGGCTGGCTGTTGTTGACAATCTCCATGAAGACCACCACACTTATTCTTTGCTTAAACGCCTTGCCCAAGAAGGGGATGTAAGTCCACCTTAGCTGCTTCAATTTTGCAATCTACTTCAATTGCATCTTATTCGTTTTATTTTCAGCAGATCTTTCTTCCATACCCATACACTAGATCTGTCAAAGTGCAATGGAGGGTGTTTGAGAAGCTTTTCACCGATTTCCGTGATTGCTTCAACAATCTAGATTATTATGATATTTTGGCATGTGCTAAAAGCAGGTTTCACCCTATACCATCTGCTTGGTTAGGTCGCTAGCTAGCAACCACAAGCCCATTCTTTTCCAAACATCAATTCTTGTTTATTCAGATCCAAATTGTAGGGTTTACTCTGCTCTCTGTAGCTTGTAACTTGTAACAACAGTTGCTGTAATGTATTATATTCTATTAGATCATTATCGCTAGAGTTATCTGCATTCTGCCCCGCCGGTTTTTCCAACAAGGAATCTTTTACCTGCATAACTCAAAATCTCTATTATTGTAACCATTAGTAATAAGAATAAAGTGTCGCATTATTTTGGATTCAATTTTATGAAGAGCAATGTATTATTATATTATTTATCAATCGTGCTAGGCATATATCAAAATTAAGTATTAAAATTAGTTATCAATATAAAATATATATTAAAATATAAATACACATTAAAAATAAATTAAATAATATATATTTATACACAAATATATTAGTAAGTAATTTTAATAGCTAATTTTAGTATATAAATAGTATTTTAATGATTTAAATATCTTGTATCTTTAAAGACCCATTTTTTTGTGTCTATAAAGACACATTTTAGTAGTATAGTATAATTTTTTTTTATTTTTTACGTATTTAATATATGGAAAATATAAAAAATATTATTTGTCAATAATTTTTAATAAAATGTTCATCCTTTTTCATTAACCTTTTCTATTTTCATAATTAACGCAATAGAATGATGTCCTACGTAATACGTATTAACCTAAAAGATTATTATTTTCACTTTTTAATTTTTATTCTTTCAATTTAATAAACATTTTGTATACTCACAAGTCACACCACTACCACTCTTCTACCGAATAAAATGGGGTCACATAAAAAATAGCTTTTCTCAGCCCAATTTTAGATCCAAAATAAAAAAATGTCCGAACTTATATTAAGCCCAACACCACATTGGCTTGGCAATGCCTTCATCGCAGCTCAACTAGATTTTGTTATTGAATTTTTTTTAATAAATTTTTAAAATTCTCATAAATTACAAATAACTACAAAAAAAAAAATTAACCAACTTGGGTTGGTCGAGTGGTTAGTTCACTCGTTCGCTTAAATAAGTGTCAGGGGTCGACAGTCCCTTAAATGGAGCTCAGATCCGCGACAGATTAGTTCTTAACCTGTCGGGTTTGAGGATATTGTGGGAAAAAAAATTACAAAATTTTGTTTTTGTTAGTATTTGTCTATTTGATAAATATTTTAACAAAGAATTTCTATTATTCCAAAATATAATAATATTAAAAGCCGAAATATCTTTTCTTTTTTGTTGTAAACAATTCCATTATTCTTCGTATGGAAATTTGAGAGGTAAGTATCCAAACCAAAATAAACAAACACAAACCAAAGCTACTTTTTTCGCGGCATTCTGACAATATTCTGCGTACGACTATACTGTCCTCTTCTACTATTCTCTCTCTCTCTCTCTCTCTCTCTCTCTGCCTTCGTGCTCCCCCATCCCATCTCATTTCATTAAAAAATTAAGCATTTTCCTATTTTATTTATTTTAATGTATCTTCGTTAACAGCCTTTATAATTTTGGAAGACTTTCACATATGCCATTGTACTTTACTGGCATACTGGTATTCTTTAATTTTTCACCGTGGATATAATGAATAAAATAAGTTGGTGGTGAAGATTATAAAGACATTTTTTTATGTGTATATGCATAGATGTTGAACACCGTGAAATGAGTACCAGCCATTTCGTTAACCGAAGAGTGGATTTTTTTGAAATGTGGCTTGATGCCCTTGTTGTACATTCAAAGCAGCTCATATTGTGGTGTTGTGGAAAGCTTAGTGTTAGACTTGAACCGGCTAAATATAGTGTTAGAAGCAGATGTCAATTGGGCTTGAGTTATTGGTTAATGAATTCTTTTATTTAAATAAAATAAAATAAAAATAAAAATAAAAATATAATTATACAATTTTTATAAATTAAATTTAATACATCTGTGTCTAATTTTTCTTATATAAATTATAGTATTGAATTTTAGTATTCATTATTAAGAGAATATTTAAATAACAATAGTATAAACAATAATTTTAAATTATTAATATTATTCATTGTTAAAAAAATATTTACTAAAGACATAAAAATAAAATAAAATAATACAGATAATGCATATTAAGATAAAATGAGTATTTTGAAGTGGAAAAAAAACACTCTATTCAAATAAAAGAATGTTTGAATACATAAATTTATTTTTGTATCCATGTGCTTTATATTCGGCTTAAATTCATGTAAGTTATAAATTTGTATGCTGATATTAATTTTGATATATAAAAAAAGTATGTCAAATTATTTTTGACTATATTACATAAATACAAAAATAAAAAATCAGTCACTAGTTATATAAGAATACATATTTAGTATTTATGAAAAAATTTAATTACCTGGTTATAACAAATTTGATTTTTTTTATGCTAAATTTGATTATTCAGGGGATAATAATTTCATTAAAAATTTGAGTAAAATAACACATATATTTATACATAAATATATATAGTAGTTGATTATTTATCTTTATAAAATATTTTTGCGTGTAATATACACAAATATATAATAATTATATTTTTGTCACATATTTTATTTTATTTGAATGCAAAATAAATATAATTAACAATAACGCCTTTTTATTTTGGTCAAGTCCTCTTACTATATTTGTGCCCAATAACTTTAGCCACATCAAATTGCAAAGGATGAAAAACGAAAAAAAAAAAAAAAAAAAAGAAGAGAAGAAGAAAGAAGAGGAGCAGGAGGAGGAACTTATGATACAAAGATACGCATTATGTAAGTGAATTTTGTTGAATTAGAAGAGAAAGTATAGGGAGCCAATGAAAATTTTGTACAATGTGTACAATAGAGGTTTAGGAAGTATTAGAGATATAACCATTAATGTTACATTTTTTTATCAGGTTAAGCTTTTGGGATGAGTGGTTTCATGATATGGTATTAGAGCTCTAGATCCGAAAGGTCAAGAGTTCGATCCTTGGTGAACCCCAAAATCAGCTTAAGCTTTTGGGTCATGAGTGGTTTCATGACATAAGATGTTTAGTACCCGGATGGTTATTCTGAATAGTATAGATGATGTTCATTTTATTCATATTGGCTAGCAGTACTCGAATTAGAATTAACTTGTATGTATTAGGGGTGTTCAAATCCAAACCGATCCAAACTAAACCGTTCATCCAATCCGATCCAAATCGAAAACCGATTAAAACCGCACTAATTCGGATTTGATTGGATTCTATTTTTTGCAAACCGCTGGATTGGATCGGATTTCGGATCTACTTTTCATAACCGATCAAATCCAATCCAAACCGCACAATGTGCTATAATATTATTATTTTATTATTATATTTACAATTATACTTATAACATGTTCAATTTGTTATACATTTTTCTATTATTCATGTATTATATATTATTATTATTTAATAAATATTTTATGTTTAAAATGTTATTTATTTATTTATTTTAACTAACCTATAATTTTATTTCTATTGTTGTGTTATCATTAGTTTTTTAAGATATTGTTAAGACTTGTTATATCATTGTTGATTATTTAAAATTTGATGTTGAAACTTGTTATATGTATTTAATTTTTTTATTTAAAAATCGCAAATCCAAACTGATCCAAACCGCTTGTAATCGAATCGGATTTCCAAAAAAATTTATCCTATCCAAACCGCACCGCACATAAATTAAGCGTTCGAATCGGATGACTTTTTTCCTTAAAACCGAACCAAACCGCACTGCAAACACCCTTAGTATGCATAGTTGTAAAAATGGACCGGACCAACCGGTTCGACCAGAAAACCAGTGAATCGGACCCTATACCGATCCGGTCTGGTGTTTGAAATGTACAAGAAATCGAACTGGTATGAACTGGTCAAATTCAGAATGAACTAATACGAACCGATCAAACTCGGTGAGACGGTCTGACCGAACCGCTTGAGAGTGAAAATATTTTCAAAATGCTGGAGGTAGGGTTCGAACTCCTGCCCTCAAGGAAACAAAAACACTCCACAACAACCAAACCACTATATTTCATATTAAAATATATGCAAATTATAATACATATAGATATCTTTCATCAAATAGTTTACTTTTATTTAATTTAATTTAATTTTAATTATAAATTCACTAATTCTTAAATTAATTATATTTTTATTTAACAATAATTATAAACTCACTTATTTTTTTATAATTATATAATATCTATTAATATTATTTTTTAATAAATACTTGTAGTATATAATAGTATAAAAGATATAAACTAATTAATAAATTATTAAAATTTAAAAATAATAGTTATTTTAATATAAAAACAAAATAAAAATATTTATGATAGAGTAAAAATAATAAAATATTTATTGTTCATGTTCCATATTATTTTAAAATAACTTGATATTTTTAAAATGTTAGTAAAAATATGTATTTTAAATTTTAATTTTAAACTTTTGACTA
This sequence comes from Arachis hypogaea, assembly GCF_003086295.3. NCBI lineage: Eukaryota > Viridiplantae > Streptophyta > Magnoliopsida > Fabales > Fabaceae > Arachis > Arachis hypogaea. The sequence continues at coordinate 611,223 of NC_092049.1, read as the reverse complement.
TTTTTTATTTTTTATTTACATAGGACCGGGTCAACCGGTTCAACCAGTAACCCAGCAGTTGAACCAGTAATCCAATGACCCAATGACCCAATGACCTAACCGGTTCGATCACCGGTTCGGTTCTGACAACTATGCTTGTATGACTTATATACCAAGACTTATTATATGTGTAGCAGTACTCTTTTTAATATTTAATAATATTCATCAATCATTACTATCAATCTTAAAAAATACACATATATAATCGATTACAGTTATACCATATTTTATCCTAAGTTATCTTTAATTTTATATTGTCCGTTCCCTTGACAAGAGCACATAGTGATGAAAAATATTCAAAGTTTGTCTATTATCCACTTTGATCTTTTGCAAGATTTGGTAAAAATCTAATATTGTGTTTGTTTAGAGAGACATGATACTGGGATAGAGATACTAAAATAGTTAGTCCAAAATACTTTATTTCGAAAAAAGGTGTATTTGAGAGTCAGTAAGCACGCGTCTTCAAAGAAAGATTTGCATAAAAAAAGTTTATGGCTAGAAATGCGGGACAAGTGTCAAAATTATCACGTTTGTTCAGCAAGCTGCTCGAAATGTTAAATCAAAGGGTCCAAGTTTCGAAAGCTATTCCTGGTGGTTACTTTTGTCAAGCAAAAGAAGCAAGAACGTTTACTGATGAATTAATGAACTTGGAGGTTACATTTCAACCCAATTGGTGGAAGATTCTTATAAATAAGAGAAGAATAGAAGGAATAAATGTTGGAATTTTGTTTCAGAAAATACTCAAGCACACTCATATCCCAGCGACTTACTGAGTTTGCGTTCGAGTTACTTTTCTGTAGGATTCTTTCCACTGTTTTAACTTTTTTATTTACACTTTCTGCAAATTTTACTTTTCTTGCAAATTTATCATTCAAGCAATATTTATTTTCTCTGTTCAAACTTTACATTCCAGTATTTTTATTTTTCATTTCAAAAGTCCTTTGATCTAATGGAGGACATTTTACTGTTTTATTTAAATTCAATGCAATTCATTTCAAATTCAGTCAATTTATTTTCAAAGTCTTTTATTTATTTTTTCATATTTCCTTAAGTTTCTATTCAATCGAAAGGTTTTTGATGCACTATAAGAAAATTGGTACTCACAAAGATGAGTAAGTTTTGCTCCCAGATAATAGATATCGAATCACCTTCGATTTGCTAAAAATTGATAAAATATATATAAAATTGTGTTTGACAGAAGAAGAGACATGGATAGAAATATTGTATTTAGAGACACTGAATTAGTATATTTTGTGTCCATCCTGACAGAAAAAATATGGAGACAATAACAAAAGACACAACTTATTTTTTATTTTTTTTATTATTCTTATAAATTTTTTATAATTATATTTTGAGTAAAGTATCGTTTTTGTCCCCAACGTTTGGGGTAAATCCTATTTGTGTCCCTAACGTTTAAATCGTCCTATTCATATCCCTAACGTTTGTAAAAGTGATTCAATGTTATCCTGCCGTCAATTACACATCATGAGCGCTTTAGTTTGAGTTTTAAAAATATCTTCTTGAAGTTAGAATACAAATGTCTGGGATGGAATCGATGATCTACTCCGAAAAATAGCTCATCAAATGTTGAAACTAATTCCTACAATATTTACATAATTCACTTTTCTAGGGGACATAATTGAATCTAAACACAAATAGTGGGTATAATATTAAAATCGAACACATCCAAGTGAGACCTAATTGAGAATGAATACATCCAAGTGAGAATAATTGAAAAATATAATCTGATTTGTTAGTATAATTGATAGTAGGATAACATTGAATCACTTTTATAAACATTAAGGATACAAATAGGACGATTTAGTGTGTGTTTGGATTACAGTTTACAAACGGGAGTTTGAATAAAATTGATTTTGCAAACTTGATTTTGATGAAAAGTAGGTTTGTGTTAAGGTGATTTATGTTTGGCAATTTTTACATCAAAATGAATTATAGTAAAATAAATGTTGTTTGGATTATACTACTCAAAATCACTTTTAGATAAAAAATTACTAATAGACACCAACTTAAAAATAATTTTTGTATATTATCTTATCATTTTAATTTAGATATTTGAATAGATCTTATTAATTAATTTTATAATAAAATTAATATTTATACAATAAAATAAAAATAATATATAAAAATTAGCAAAATATATTTTTAATTAAAACTAACAAAATATAAATTTTAGAGAGTACTAAGAATAATAAAAAAATTAAATATTTATCTTGATAGTAATTGAAATAAATTAAAAAAATTTTATGATATTTTTTATATAGTATATTTTTAATACTCTTAATACTCCTTTTTAATATGCTATAATTTATTATTATTATTATTATTTAGAATTAATTTTTTGTTTAATTTACTTTACCTAATAGAATCAATAAATCATATTATAAAAATAGGGGTGGCAAAACGGGTCAAGCCCGTCGGGTCAATTCGCTAAACCCGCTAAAAAAGGCGGGTCGGGCTAGGATTTGGAGCCCGCCAAATTAAAAAAACCCGCCAAATCCGCACCGCCAAATTGGCGGGTTTTGGTGGGGCGGGGCGGTCCGAAGATTTTTATTTTTCTTTTTTTATTAAATGAAAGAGTGATTACTATTATAAAATTAATAATTATAGAATTTTTCAACACTTTTTTTTTTCATTTTTGTTTTTATTCTTCTTTTAGTTATTAACTTTATTTATTTTATTTTACAATTTATTATATATGCTTAAATTATGTGACTTATTTTTTAAGATAAAGATGATTCTATTGACAAATAATATTTTGAACAATTTTATTGAAGTTAAAAATTAAAAAAAATAGTAAAAAAATTATATTATAATATGACTATTTTTTATTTGTATTTAATTTTTTAATTATTATTTTTTGGTTAATTTTAATGAATTTTATTTTTCAAAAAAAAAAAACAAGCGAGCTAGCCCGCCAACCTGCCAATCCGCCATAAAGCGGGGCGGGCTAGCATTTTGAACCCATTTTAGTTGGCGGGGCGGGCCTATGCGGGACGGGCCGATCCGCTTTGCCACCCCTAATAAAAAGATAATAAAAATAATACAAAAAATTGCAATTATAAAGTGTATAATATCAAATAAATAATTAATAAAAAATAAAAATAATAAATAATAAAAAAAAGAGAGTTCATGTAAACAAAAATAATAAGAATTTCATAAATAATATAATAACATGCATAAAGGATAAAGTTGGTAAAAGATAAATAAAGATAGAGTATTGATAGCTAAAAGCCCGTTGGTGAAACGCAGAAGCTCAAAATTGTAGCTTCTTGTAAACGTGGTTTTGAAAGTAAAATCACTTCTACGTTCATGGATCAAAAGTTTACCAAACCAAAAATTGAAGCTTTTAAGAAGGTTAAACGTACTTCTTCTCCTGTAAGTTATAACGCGTTTGCCAAACACACCCTTAAATGTTAGGGACACAAATAGAATTTACCCCAAACGTTAAAGATAAAAATAATACTTTACTATTATATTTTTTATTATTATATTTTTCATTTCAAATTTTTTAAATAAAAAAATTAATTTTTAATTTATTTTAATTTATTACCAGATAAAATATAAAAATATAAAATTTTATATTTCTGTCTTTTATATTTTATTTTTATTATGTTGTTTTATCTTATTTTAAGAAACACGTAGCCTAAAAGAACAAATGGCCCATCCACTCTAACAAGTAACCATTAGCTCAAGCCACTTTCACTATTATTGGCTATACTTGGCTAAAACAAGCTGTTCACGGAATCTAACCTTTATGTAATTTTAACTTGCAAAATAGGGTTGTTTTTGGTATTTTCAAACACACACTACGACAAAATAATGACCATCAACCGAACCGTACATGTCATATCGGTATACCAATAAACTAATTGGCACATGTGAAAAGTTTCCTATAATTTTTTTATTGGAAAGTAAAATATCGAACAAAACAAAACAATCGGAGTGCTGAGGACAGTGCTCACATTTATTGCATTTCTTTTTTTTGAAAAACATTTCTTTTATAGTTTCAAACACTGCACTCACTCACTCAAGTGACTCAACTCTTCCCTTCCTTGTCTCTAGGGTTTCCCTCTGCAATTTCAGCTCTTCTGGGTCTTCTCATGTGCCACATTCATCTTATCAAGCTTCCTAACTCCTTAGGTTTGTGTAGAAACACAATATTCCGAGTATTTTCTCTTCTGCTTTTTAATTTTTGTGGCCATTTCCATTTCTGCATTGCATGTAACTTTTGATCCTTATTTTGTCCATTTCTTCACTTGCTGCTTCCTACATGTGCCTTTTTTTCTTTTCTGAGGTTTTTTATTTTTTATTTATTTTTTTACTTAAACAGAAGTAGAAAAGAAGCAACTTATGTGTATCTGAGATCATCCTCATTGTCTGTGACTCTATGCTCCCAAATAATAATAATAAAAATGTTTTCTTTTCTTGTTTGATGTTTAATGGACTGCAAAACTTGAACATAGGAAGAATGTGCAAGTAAGTACGCATTTTGAGAATAGAATCACGAGTTTCTGATCTCTCTGAGTGCTCATTGCTGTTCTCACTGTTATGCCAAAACTGCGTTTTCTATTTCATTTCTTAATCCGTGATGCTCTTGGCAATTTTAGAAGAGGTTCAGATTCAGCTGAAAATTCTTTCCTTTTCACCAACTTTCTATTAAGCGGGGGATTTAATACTCTAGCCTTTTCTCCCTCCTTCAAAAACTGCAAATTTTTGCTTTTTTTTTTTTTTTTGGTTTTCATCTTCCTTGTTTCCCAATGGATACTAGCAGTAGTTGTTCTCCGATCCTTGCGGTTTATCTGAATCGAAAGGAATGACATTTACATAAAGCTAGGTATATGCTTGCTTGGCCACTAGATCACTCACTCACGTGTTGAATCTAGCAGCTCAAGGTCCCCCCCCCCCCTCTCTTTCCTTTTTTTTTTTGGTACTGTTAGTGTTTGGCTTTAGAGCAAGTTGAAGGTTCTTTTCTTTTATGGCTCCACAGTCCACAGAGCTTTATAATTAACTGCAGCTTGAAAAGCAAAGCCCAGTGTTTATGCTACATTACATTATGACATTGTTTGTGTTGTGTTGCTCAATCTGTCTTTCTCTTTTTTTGTAGGTTTTGATCTAAAGGATATGGAAGACTGGGTTCTGCTGGAATAGTTTTTTTTTTTTTTTGGGTTTTTTGTTGAGACTTGAGAGGCAAAGTGTTAACGCATGGATTTTTTGAAGATCAAGAAGTTCAGAAAATCTCAGAAAGCAGATGGAGGAAAGGATCTGGTGAACAAGGACGTGCTAGAGCCTGAGGAACCTAAACCTAACTCTGGCGGTCCTGATCAGTGTAAATCTGTGAATGCAGATCCTGTGGCGGAAACTGAGGATGATGATGATTTTATTACAAATGAAGTAAAGAGAAGGCTGAAAGAGTTGAGAAGAAACAGTTTTATGGTGTTGATTCCAGAAGAAGATTCGTGCCCTGAGGAAGGGGAGGATGAAGAGGACGAAGGAGAGACAAGCTCCAATGACTGGAGAGATGTGGAAGCAGAGGGTCAGCAATGGTGGCGTGGCTTTGATGCTGTATATGAACAGTACTGCGAAAGAATGCTGTTCTTCGATCGGATGAGCACACAGCAGCTTAATGAAGTTGGCAAAGGTAGCTTTCAGTTGTTCCTGATTGCCAATGGTAAAATCATGTTTAAGCTTCATATGCATATATCAGTATTCAGTAATAGCTGGTATGCTGGCATTTTCTTAGCTTGGATTGAGCATATATCTAGGTTTAGTTTGGCTTATTACTTAAAAGTGGGAGTTGGTTTTCATCATCCAGAATTTCTGAAAAATGTGTAGACAAGTTTCTCTCTGATTAAAAAATTTAGACTTTGTTGTTTTGACTTGTAGTAAATATATGTTTGAAGGTGGTCTTGAATTGATGATGATCCTTTTACCACCTACAAATTCCAATTTCTAACTAAATATGCTTTTTTTTTTGTATGTCTTTAAAATCATTACATCCTCATTATGTCAGGTCCACAGTATCCTTCAACTCCGTCACCAAGATCTGCATCAAGGAAGTTGGCATCTCCCCTTCGTTGTCTTTCCTTAAAAAAATTTGAAGGTCCTGATGATGAGACTGAACATCTTCAGCAGCCAGAACATGATCCCTACCAGGATATTGAAACAGCATATGTTGGTCAAATGTGCTTAACTTGGGAGGCACTCCACTGCCAATTCTCCCATTTGAGTCACAAGATATCTTGGCAACCTGAAAATCCTACGTGTTACAATCACAGTGCTCAGCAGTTTCAACAGTTCCAAGTTCTATTACAAAGGTTTATTGAAAATGAGCCTTTTGAGCAGGGCCTCCGGGCCGAAATTTATGCTCGAACTAGGAACACTTTGCCTAAACTTCTTCAGGTTCCTAATATACAGGGTAACTTTACTGTGAATCATCATGAGTGTTGCTACAGCTATTACTTACAAGGGGAAATGTTAATTTTTCACATGACAAGCACATGATATTGTCTAATGTCACATGTCTTATTTTTGTCCCACATTTTAGATTAATGATGAAATGTCAGTTGTCATGTTAGAATATGTCGGATGTATCATCAATTTTATTATGGTTGTGTTCAGGATCAGAACATGAATTCATAGATGAATCAGACTCGAGAGTTCTGGCTCCTGATCTTGTGAAGATAATTGAAAGCTCTATCCTAACATTCCACCAGTTCCTGAAGAGGGACAAGAAAAAGTCAGGCGGGGTCATCAACCTCTTTGGAAATCAGAGCCAGCTTGCAACTCCTCTACACCAGGTTCAGTCTACTCTTGAGAAGGTAAAGTCATATATATATATAGATCCTTTGGTGACATCAATTCTAGTTGCCTACTTAACATACACTAAGTTGTTTTGTAAATGCAGAAAGTGTTGAAGCTGAAGGAAGTGCGTAGAAAGAAGAAAGGGTGGAAAAAGAATAGTTGGCCGGAGAAGCATGAGGACATTCAGCTGTTGCTTGGGCTGATCGACGTGAAAATCCTGTCGAGGGTTCTGCGAATGACGAGGATGAGCAGAGAACAACTGTTTTGGTGTGAGGAGAAGATTAAGAAACTGGATTTTTTATCAAATGGTAGGTTAGAGAGGGATCCTTGTCCAAGTCTCTTCCCTTGCTAGTAATAGTAATGGAGACTCTCATGTATTAATTCATGTATGTACCAAACCATTGTTCTGCTAAAATTGTGAGTATTGTGTGACAGTTGGTATAACATAGTCTTCTTGTTAAGGAGGATTTCGTCATTCTTGTTGCTCCTTAGACTTAATCCAATCTTACCATTTTCACTTACAACATTCAATTTTCGTATAGTATTGTTATTCATAAGTGACATTACTTTATTCAACAAGAGACCTGCTACACATACAAGTCTTTTTGACATACAAGTTTATATAAGTTAATCCTAATTCAATAAAATCCACTTTTATAATGCAAGGAAGAAGAGGAAGAGTTTTGAATTATATAAAACTTATCAATACACATACATAAAAAATTCTTAAACAATACAATATAAATGACTTGTATAAACTTGTGTGTGTAAATGACTTGTATGTAGAGAATAATCCATTCAACAACTTGTTGGAATATTTTCAAAAGTTATTTAAAAGGAATGAGAAAATTTAATTTCTTGACTATTTTTTCAAATTTTTTTTACTTACAAAAATTCGTTTAAAGAGTAAAATGATCAAATATGGAAAATGGAAAGAACTCGTTTTTCATGTAAATTGTAGACATTTGTATTTTTTTTTTATATTTTATGTATTTTGTCAAATTAAAACCATTTTTAAAGGATTAAAATATCTTTTCTTCTGATAATAATTAAAGAGTTAGTTAGTTTGTAAAATCATTTGTTATTTTTATTTTCTTTTTGAATAACAGTTGTGATTAATAATTAAAAAGGAATCAACTAACTTGTGTTTTAAGGACACATTTTAATAGTATAATAATTAATATATAAAAAGGTTCCATTTTCAATAATTTGTAATAAAACTTTTTTTATGATATTTTTAACATATACTTTTAGAACATAAAAATTACTAAAATTCATTAAAAGAAATTATTTACATATAATTGTCATTTTTATAAATTATCAATGTTTTCAAAATTAGTTTATATTTATAAAAAAATATATAATTTTATATATCAATAAATATTTAAATTTATTTTTATATTTATATTTATTATAATATTTTAATTTTAAAATTATTTTTATCAAATATAATTATTATTTATACTTATTAAAAGTTAATTTCAGTTTGATTTATTAGAGAAATAAAAAATGCTACTATAAATTAGACTGTTTTCTTTAATTGTCAATATTTGGTAGGATTTGCAAAATAAATTTTATCTGAATAATATGTGTATGATTTTCGAGGCTAATTTTTTTATACATGGATGATTTTAATATGAAATACAAAAATTTTATACGGTTATGATAATAGTACAAAATATCAATAACATTTTGTAATAAAAATATATTTTAATTTATTTAATTTCATTTATTTACAATATAATTTATGATAAATTGAAATTGAACAATAAAAAATATTTTATCTTTTATTTAATTTTTATTGTAACAAAAAAAATTACTCAATTTTATTTATTCACATTATAATTTCATTAAAAAATTAATTTATTAATAAAATAAATAAAATTAAAATATATAAAATTAAATTAAACATTCTAACACATATATAAAGTTAAAGAAAATATAGGGAGCCAATGTAATATTTGTACGATATATATAATGGAAATTTAGAAATGTCCGATTCAGTATTAGAGATATAATTATTAGTGTAATTTTTTTTCATCAGCTTAACATTTAAGACTCTAAATCTTAAAGATCAAAAATTCGATCTTGATAAACCTAAAATCAGCTTATACAAATATTCCATTAACTTCCTAGGACGACTCATCAAGTTATTTATCCGGGGGTTTGGTCAAGTATTTGGCTTTGATTTTGATTATTCTTTATTCTGGGTTTGAAAGTTGAGTTGATTTGGTTTGGTTTGGGAAGAAGCAGAAGCAGAAAGGCAGAAAGTGGTTGCGTTGTGTCCTCTGGTGGTTTGTCGAATCTCATTGCTCTACAATCTACTCGACGGAGAATTCCACTTTTGCTAGTATTTAGGTTTGCTTTCTTATGATTATCGGATTCGCGTATTGATTGAATTATTATCATTAACAATAATAATTTGGATGAGAAGGAAGAAGGAATAGAGAGATGGATGACAGAAGCAGCAGCAGAAGTAGAAGCAGAAGCGTTGGGGATGGAGAAATGGGAAAAGCAGTGATTGCATTGATATGCGGGACGCTTGTGTACTATCACTGTGCTTACCGCAATTCGAGCATTGTGTCCCTCTTCTCCGACGTCTTCATTGTGCTTCTCTGTTCCCTCGCCATTCTCGGCCTTCTCTTCCGTCAGATGAACGTGGAGTCTGTATTATTCTCTTTCTCTTGTACTATTCATAATTCACTCTCTCTCTGTCTCTCTGTCTCTCTAACTTAGGGTTTCTCTTTTCGATAGGGTGCCTGTGGATCCATTGGAGTGGCAAATCTCTCAGGACACTGCTAATACCATCGTCGCCTGCCTTGCTAACACCGTCGGTGCCGCCGAGTCCGTCTTGAGGGTTGCTGCCACCGGCCATGACAAGAGACTCTTTTTCAAGGTATGTATGTATGTTTCTGACACTGATAGACCATGGAGATCTTGAGTCGTCATGTTTGATTTCACTTGCCTCTCTTATGTCAGGTCATTTCTTGCCTTTATGTCTTATCTGCTCTCGGAAGATTGGCTTTGGGTATCACAGTTGCCTATGCTGGTACACCTTTCATCACTTGATCCCTTCTTATCATTTATGTCTGCTTCTTTTGCAAGTGAAAAGAGGCACCTGCAGTATCTAAATATGTGAAAAACCATAAAAGACAAGTGCTTCTTTTTAACAGTAATATCGCTCTATCATTGCTCTCCTCTTAAAAGCAAAATATTGGGGATTTGAGGGGAAAAAATGGTAAACTGAAATATTTGCTCTGCTTTCTTATCAGCTATCTTTCGGTCTTCTTAAGTTATAAAACTATAAGTGTCTCCAGGATTGAAAATATTTTGTCTTAGTTGAGAGTGTGCACTGCAAAAGAATCTACATCACTTCCCATGAATCACATTCATGTTTACCTCTATAGTTTGGATTTGGAATATGTTTTAGTAACTGTTAACATCCCACATTAAATGCTGATCAGCCTTACATTCATCTCGTTTGAGATCATTACGCGTATTTTTCTATGCTCTTGCTTGCTGCTGCTGTGTATAAACTCTCACATTGTGTTATTACAGGACTATGCTTGTTTTGTCTTTACATGCTCGCAGAATCTTCTCAATCAATCAGTTCGTGTCTTTCCTGGATATTGGGAAGAAGAAACGACACTAGTGAAGACCAAGACACCATCATGTAACTTAATCATTTTTGTACTTGTATTTTGTTCCGAATGTAAAGTTCACTCCGTAGCCGAATCTAGAATTGCAACAGTTCAGACCCAAAAAAAAAAAAATGCAATGATATCAATGTGCTTGATCTTAATATAGAGATTTTCTACTTGCTTCACTTTACCACCAGAATAAAGGTTTTTCGAAAGTTGGAGATTGATTCGTCCAGTCTCATTCACCGGTTATACAATTCTGGTTGCTTTCGAATACTCCATCTATTTCTTGTGTGACCATAGCTGCAAACAGCAGGCAAAATCAAATCCTACTTTACATTTTTTGCCTCAACCATTGGATAGTCTCAAAATTGAGCACAAATAATATATCAAAAGTAGAAGCTATTACCACTGCGAAATAGAATTTAGGACACAGGATATGCTATACACAATACTAAGATTATTGCTTAGGAACCAACCTTTTTTAACTAACAAAATAGTGGATGAACAAAGATTAAGTGAAGGAAAGAGAAATTTAAAGAAAAAGATAAATATTGACAAATAATTTGCTAAAAGATGTTAAGTTTCTAGTGTTTTTCCTTGTAGTAATATCAGCCAAAAGTTGACAGTGAATGCACAAATATGTTGATAAATTGAAGCATTATGCAGTTGAAGAGAAGCAGCTGGCTGGGAGGCGTATTTATTTTATATATCGCTGAAGAAAAACAGCTAAGAAAATGCCACTCCACACTTGAATGAAATTAAACATTGATATTCAGTCAATCAATCGACCATTAAATATAAATCTTATCACCAAATTAACGTAACTGAAATATAAATGCGAACTGCTATAAGTACTCAAATGAACGGATGAATTTTAAATAGATATATACACCCATAGTAGCAAACCAAGAAATATTGACGAAAGCTTGAGGGGAGGGGACAAAAGATTTGTTGAAAGCTTGAGGGGAGGGGACAAAAGATTTGTTGAACTTGTAGTCACGCAAACCTACCAGCAATATTATTTGTATGGTTAACTAAAATAGGAGACCGGAAATTTCTCCCAAACTCATCCTTTCACCTTTTGTATGATGAAAATCTCTATATCAATATTAAAATCTAAAAAATAAATAAATGAAAGAGTCAGGCTGACTGGTTAGCAGGAGTGAACAATCCCTACAAGCTAACCAACTGGCTGCTGAGGCCAAATGGTTATGCAATCCCTCTTTCTTATGGTATTTAAATCACCAATTCTCAAATTCAAAAACAAAAAGGGTTCGCCATGATTAACTTGCATAATCTGTGCAGTTAACAAACCCATGGTAGCTTTTGATAGGCTATAATGAATGACACTTTTGGACAACCAGTATGTCCTTCCATGCCTCATAGAACATCCAGGTGATGCCAGAGGACGGCATGACCTTCAAACAGCTCGCAGCCCAACCTCTGTAGAGTCCCTTCAAGCCTTCTTCTCGAATCACTTCTGAAAGTGCAGCTGCCATGTTTGGCGGGCACCTACCTTGCAAAGCTCCCACCATCAACCGCTTCCTCGCCACCTCCAAAGGGAAGCTAATTGTGCTGGCTGTAAAACCTGAGCATGCACAGAAGAGCTAGTTTAATGCCAAATCAATCTTAGCTAGCATAAGGTCAGGATAGATATAGAGATAGAATCAGCCACATACATAGACTAGGGTTTGAATTAAAAAAAGGGCGCATTAAGTTAAATATTAAACATATTGCTTCAGTAAATTGGTGTCCATGTATATATAGAAGTCAGATGAAGTGGCAGAGAATCTCTCACCCGCTAGAGCCCCAATTACAAGCATCTCTGGACGATTTAAAGACTTCTTATTTTTCGTCTCGCAGTAAGACTTTTTTATTGTATCATACATGAAGTAATAGCATGTGCTGTACGGAAGCATGCCAACCAGAGTAGGTGATATACCAGCATAAAAACCACCAATACCACCATCTCTATAAATATTCCTAACTGCAATGCTCAGATTAGGGTAGACTTCAGGACTTACAGTCAACCGATCCTGTGATTACAAATTTACAATGCGGGTGAGAAACAAGAGCAAAAGACTTGCTCATTCAGTGGAATACTTTGTGGCTTATTCGATACCTTGATAACCTCAAGAGGGTGACAACAGAGTGTGCTGGCAATTCCTGCAGCTGCCCCGGCCACAGCAACAGGTGAAATCCAGGACAAAGACAAGTTCAAGTTGATGGAACCTATCTGCATCTTGGGGCATTCTTCCAGTTTCCATTTGTCTTGGAGAGATGTCATTGCCCGTTTTACACACTCAAAGGTGCCAAGCTCAATAGCCTGTGTAGGAATTATACGAAGCATATTGATTGTGTTTCCAGCCCACAATCCTTGCCAACCCTGCTCCTCTATAACTTGAACAAAGCTACCAGCAATATTTTTGGAGCCAACACCAACCACCATTCTTGTCCTGCATGGTTCACAGCACAGGTTTATAAAGATATATAATACATTAAATTGTCTATAGATAAACGGAGAACTGAATAACCTGATGGTCTCAAGAGGGGCAAGTACAGCTTTAGTCATGGCTCTCAGACTAAAAGGTACAATGACATCAACAATAATAATATGAACATGGGGAGGGGACTAACTCGGAAGGCGTGTGCAAGGTTAGGTAGTTGAAAGGCGGAGTCTTTATCGGATTCCATAATGATCGACACATCTTTGGGGAGGGGCAGCGGAAACAGCATCATGCTGTACATGTCTCCGAAGACGCCCTGTTTCTTCCCCTTCTTCTGCTGTTCCTGCACTTGGTATTCAAAAGCCATGGATTTTATTTGCCAACAGTTAACAACAACAGCCTCAACCTATTCGTTTGTGTGTGTTTTTTTAAATAAGAAGGATGTGCTTGTTCCTAGATAGATAGATAGATAATAAACGCAACAGGAATGAAAAAGAAAATCGAAAGAGATTGAATAGACATGCCTGAGAATGATAGTGAACGTGAAAGTGAGAGGAAGAGGGGAGTTTTGGCGACATCTTAGATCACAGATATTTTTGTTTTGGGATTTTGGCAAGATGTCTGTCTCTCAGAAAATATCTATGCTTTTAGTTTTTTAGTTCCCGGCGGCAGAATGGGTGGTTGGTAGCTAGTTAGGGTAGGATTGCCTTGAATTCGGCATATCACGGGTTAGATTAAAAGCTTAAGGCGATGGATGGCACCTCAGGCCTAGGCTGCCTGGAACCAGCAGGTTAGGTTAGTGCTCTCCTTTGGCATCTCATCCCCTGTCACCACTCAGCCCGGTAAAGTTAAATTGCTTTTTTTTCAACTTTGAATTACTTCCAACTACGCTGTGGGTTCCACCTTTGACCTTACCCAACCACAGTATTTTCCGCCTCTTTCTTTCAAAATATTCTTTACTCCTTTTCTACCTATTTTCCTCTCATCTTTTTATCTTTCCACTCAACCACTAGGGTTTGTGAAACCCATTTTAATTCATTTTAAATTATATCTAATAATCAAAACAAAAATGTATTTAGGTTTTCCAATTAATTCAATTTTTAAAAAATTTATTAAATAATAATGAAGAAAATAATAAAACACCATACAATTATACATGAGGATGCATTTCCCTTAAATTAAATATTATATATTTATAATTTATAATTTGTCTATTTTAATATAAATAAAGAGTTCTTATGCTGATATGACATTCATACATTTGAATTTAAAAATTATTTGTTTAGGTACTGTCACTAAAAATTTTTAAAATTTTGTTTATAAATTATAAATAATTTTTTACTTAAGTTGTTATTTTTTAAATTTTTAAATATATTTTTTTAGATTATTAAGTATTTAATTTTTAATATTGTTGAACTAATTTAAAAAATTTATGTATAAATTATAAATTATTTGCTTAAGTTGTTATTTTTTAAATTTTTAAATTATAGTTATATTTTATTTTATATAATAATATTACGTTTTTATTTTAAAAAAGACTAATAATAAGTTCACGTAATAACAATAATTTTATCTAAAAAATTAAATAAAAAGATAACACAATCTCTTTATTAAAATTAAAAATAACTTAATTATTTTACCTATCAAATTAGTTACCTCATACTTAAAAATTTAATATATTAATGTATTCTATATAATTTAAAAAAACATAAAATTTTGAACTAAAATATTGAAATATTTAAATCCAAAATATAATTCAAAAAGTTTTATTACTTTATATATGATGACAAATGTATATTAACTAATGTTGTAAGTACTATTCAATAAGAGTAATATTTCGTAACCAACAAATATTATTTTAGACTAATATTTAACAGTAAAAAATTATTCTATATTTATATATATTTACATACATAAAATATATAATTTATATTTATATTTACCAAATTTGTAAAATTTTTTTGATAGACAACAGCACATTAAGCCCAAAAAAAAAAAAACTAGATAAAAACTATCCTTAAAAATACAATTCCAGTGAAATCTGTATGAAAACTTAAAAAGATACATGAGGAAATAAAAAAAAAATAACATCTCAGTTAAAATTCATAACATTGCCATGCTAATCTATCTGCACAAGCATTTACTTCTCAAAATTCATGATAGATGTTCCTAATTATTTAAGCTGCTACAACATTTTTTAATAGATATTAATCAACACAATTTGTATTCATATTTATCAAAATTTACATTCATATTTTTTTATTAAAAATAATTTAATATTTGTATTGATCAAATATTAATCAAAATTAATAAAAAGTACTGACTCCCAAGAGTTTGCTACATCGCTGAAGTATTTATAAGACTTCTTTCATTAACCTAGAATACGTCTTAATTTCAATGGATCTATTACTATCAACTTCAATTTCTTAAAAAAAAATTGACTTTCATTTTGCTCAACAAATAATTGCTTAATTCCTTAACATTATATTGTTTAAAAGCATTATAAACCTCCTAGCAATATAATTTCTAACAACTTTTCTCTATAAAATCTATTTCACAATAACCCCGACTATCATAATAAATGTTTCATGACGAACATGCATGTTAAATTCCCAATATTGTTTAAATATGCACCAAAATTTTTATGTTGTATACCAAAACTTATGTGTTGTACATATTAATTATTATTGGTTGGATGTCAATATTTAACATAACTCCGCCTATGTTACACTTGCGGTACATAGCCGGTCCCAAGCCCGGATAAAGGAGGAGGATTGTGTTAGGTCTTCGGCAACCAACATAAAAATATAGCCGAACCCCCATGCCATGACATGGATGTCAATATTTAACATATATGGTCCTACAAAAATTTCTATACTGAGCACAAATTTTTGTACTACACCAAAATTTGTATATTTTGCACCTAAGTTTTGCATTATACATATTTTGTTAGTTGAGTATCAATGTTCTGAACATGTTGTCTTTCAAAAAATTGTTATATACTAAAAATTTCTATGTTGTGCACTAAAATTTATGTATTGTGCCTCAAAATTTTTGTGCACTGATTTTCTGAACATATATAAAAGATGAAGACGAAGACAACAATAATGATGATAATACATGAGAATGGGAAGGAGAAGAAATTAAACAAGAAGAAAAAGAAGACATCAATGGTGACAGCAACAACAACAACGATCGCAGTAGTGGCAGCGACGACGGTGACAACATTGAAAAAGAAGCGCGCAAGAAAAGAAAAAGTAGCACCTGCGTACATATGAAAGAGAAGAACTGAAGAAGCGCACAATGACTTGATTGAAAATTTGGTTTAAAAGAAATTTGGACGTCTAGCTTTATTTTTTTGTGAATAATATGCATCAAAACATAAATTCAAACTTTATGATATATCAGTTGCAGAAAAGATAAAATCTTACATAGTTGTTGATTCCAAATCCGAATAAAGGTCGTGTTAGGCATCGACAACCAACATAAAAACTACCAAATTTTTGACATTGACCAAACACGTTATTGTTGTTTATTATAAAATTATTTTTTTAACCCTCATTTTTAGAGGATTTAGATTTTAGAGTAAAAAAAAAAATAATTTCAAAGAGTTAATTGATATTACCGGAAAAAATTGGCTCATTAGTTGAACTCAAAAAAATTAAATTCTCCATATTATCTACACAACAAAAGATACCGAGATTTTAAAGCATCAAATTTGCCTTTACTTCGTCACTCCATTTTTTCAAAAGGACATATTTTTCTTTCGTAATATGTATAGATTTTGTTTGGTAAAAAGACAAATTTGTTGTTTTTTTCTCAAATCTTGAAAGACAAATTTATCCTTTGTGTTTTTGGTCAAAAACAAGTTTGGATATTTCCTCTATATAATTATCAATTTAATTGAAATAATAAGTAAAATATCATCATAATAGATTTGAAAAGCAAGACTAAAAAGCTAATAGTAATAATAATAGTTAAAAAGAAAAGGCCAAAATCAAAGCAAAGGAAAAAAAAGATGACTTTCCATAATAGGGAGTAAAAACATATTTAAACGGTTAAACCTTAACTAGATATGACCTCAATGTAATATGTTACCCCACACACCCCCCAACTCCACTTGACGAATAGAAGGAGCAATTATGGCATTGTCCAAAGAGAAGCTTTGGTGGACTTCTTGAAACTTTCTACCTAAACCTTTCCCTCGCAGCACACATCACATGACTGCTGGGTGTTTTCGCACAGAAAGAAGCATAACAAACTTTTATATTCATAAATTAGAGCTAAAAATTTCTACTCTATTTGAGTGACTCCCAAAGAGGCACTTCTAAGCTGCATTAGCATTAGGAAATACCATCATCAAACCCCTAGCATTTTCTGTACTTTCATAATAATGATCACAATTTCTACTGCAGATATATTCTTTTGTGATTACGATGATATTATCTTTTGAGCTACACAGCATACCTTTAGATTTGAAAGCCAATGCCAAGTTTTATCTTGCATAACGGTCCACAAGAACTTTAGCTTTATCTGATGCAAAGAACCGAGCCTGCACATAAGATGTGGGTTAACACTATATGTTCATAACGGTATAACGACATTAATCAAAACAACTTTTTTAAAATCATCGGTCTCACATATATGCAGGGCTATGTATATGCATTTTATTTTTAACATCTTATCAACTACTCATCAGTAATGCAAATTTAATAAATCAAACATACCTGTATGAACATCCTCTCTGCATCTCCAATATTTTTGTTTTCTTTTAGGATGATTCCCTACATAAGTACAATATCATATTTGAATTGAATGCATGGCTGAGAAGGCAAACGAAATTCAGGTGAAAAATGGTTGAGGAAGAGGAAGAGATTGATATAAGAAACATAACACAAAAGGTATGATGTATTCTTTATTTATAACTATCAGTTTGGTAAAGTTTGTATTTTTTTTCAAAATAGTTTTACAAAGCTGACTTTTGAAAGAGAGTTTTCTAAAAGTTGTGACAATTATTTTTGGTAAATCAAACTAAAAATAACTTTCAATAAGCACAAACAACAACAACAACTATGTTTGATAAAACAACTTTTAAAATTTAAAAAGATCATAATAGACATAAATATAAGGGTAAATTTGGATATTTATTAATATATGAGGTTATATTAGACTTTTCTAATTTTGATAAGCACAAGTTATCTTTGAAAAACACCTCCTTAGGTGTTTACAAAAACACCCCTAGCAAGTACATGCACATAATCTTTTTTATTTACCAAATACAAAACGAGATGCTTGATCTTCCTAAAAGCACAAACACCTTTCCAAAAATGTTGCCATGCAGGCCACTAAAAATGTTGCCATGCAGGCCAATGAATCCATGGCCTAGCCAAAAGAAAGAAGTCTGGTGGCAAAGCAACCAAGAAACCAGAAGGAACAGCAAACTGTAGCTGTGCACTGATAAATTCCAATACTATATACATGTTCATTATAGATTGATTTTATGCAATATTAATGTAAAAGTGTTTACCCAGTTATCCAACCATGTATTTAAATGCGATGACTACTAACTTCCTCAAATGCCACATGCATAGTGAATGAGTTATATTGTTAGTTTTACAGTGTGCAGCACTTTATCGTTTATACTGCCAACATGCAAAATTAGATTCTAAAATTCAACTCATGTTATTTCGTTAATTTGGTTTACCGCGAACAGAAATGATCATAAGCTCCATGCTTAGTAATAATGAGAGAAGTTACAGACCTTAGCTAAGTATCCACGGAAATCATCAGGATAAGTTGATATGAGCTGATCATAAACAGCTACAGCATCACTGACATGGCCCCAATCGGAATAGGCTTTCCCAAGAAGTAATTCAACCTAAGTATTTCATAATATGAAAATTGGGAGACAAAATGTAAGAAAAAACAATGCAAAATATACGCATTGAATGTTTTCAACGTGTGAAAAAATGAGTAACATTAAGTATGTACTATAAGAATGCAACTGCTTCTTCAAGAAGACTCAGGTGAAAGCTAACCAATTTGGTATCCCCATTGACACCATTTTATTAAATTCATCCATCTGGCTATATAAAGGACTTCAACATACAATAAAAATCATTCCTGATCTGCTTTATGAAAATGCAATTTTTTGAATTTTTACAAGAAGGAAGTGGGAGATCATTTAAAAGCATCCCATCTTGTTAAAATTATCATCACAATGTGAAAATATCAAGGTGTATAGTTTCATTATGACAAAAACCTTTACTGGTTCATGTAACAATACAATTTTTATCTACCTATTCCATGGGTCTTCAAAATTTGTCTATCTATTTCAATAATTTGCAAAAAGAGCAGAAATAGAATATATCTATTATTTTAGAGAATAAGAGTTTACTTGGACTGGATCCAGCTTCCCTGTGTTTGTTGGGCTGCTATCAGATTTTGCGCTTTCCTTTACAGAACTCAGACGCTCACGACAGGAAAGAAGAAATTGAACAGCCTGTTGGAGAAATGATGGAAAAATAATCTTTTTTTTTTAATTCAACTAGTCGACACATCCACTAAAGCCAGTGTAAAAAATAACTCCATATTTCTGCACAGTATAAGAGCTTAACGAACCAGAATAGCCATATCTTGAGCATCAACCAATTATACCTTTTCTTCTTTAATTTTTAGGGGGGGAGATTTTATTCTCTATCACGGAGAAGCAGAAGCAGAAGAGAAGATATTGGTCTCTACATTTTTACTGATTTTAGTTTGGCCTCCATAATTTTATTTTTTAGGTTTCAGTTTAGCCCCTAAATGCCATTAATTTGTTTTTTGGTCCCTACATTTGAAGATAGGTCTTTATGTTTTTCATTTTTATTAAGAGTACGTTGTCACTAATTTTAGTAGCTCGTACATCCTAAGAATCCTTTATCATGATGACAAACCTCGTCTGGCTTTTTGGCAGCAAGTAATGAATTAGTAAGGCCTCGCAGAACTTCAAATTCAATATCCTTAGAAACCTGTCATTCACAATAGGCTATTTACAGATACTTCCAAATGGAATTTAAGCCAGATATACTCAAAAGTTTCAACTTCTAGGTGGACATAACAGATAGATTACATTTATTAAAAAATTGGAAATATTATGACTGGTAAAGAACTGAATATTGAGCGCATACTTTAAGAAAAAATCCAGAAGATATGAATAGAAAATACAGATATCATAATCTATCCCAAGTTCTAACCTAAATTATTGGCTTCCTTAAAACACTCGACTCTTCGTGACTTTGCTAGAAATTAAGATGTGAGTATTTAGTTCACAAAAAGCATCCACCAGCAAAGAGCAGTTGAAATGTTAAAAGACTAACTAACCATTGCTGAACTTTTATATGCAGCAATACTCCCTTCATAATCTTTGAGTTCATACTTAACTTCTCCAAGCAAACGGAAAACATCAGCATCATTTGGTTTTTCCTTAATTGGAACCCAACAAAAGAATCAGTTACAAAATTAAAGGAAGATCAAACAACAACAAAATATATGCAACATTTCACAATATATCCATGGTAAAAACATTATCAACCTTTGTTAAAACATCAAGTAGAGAAGCAGCTCTTGTATATTCCCCTAGTTCTGCCAAAGTTACTGCAGCTCCCTGAAAAATATTTTCAATGTATCTAGACACACAGAAATGGGGAGAAAAGAACTAACACCTATGACTTACTTCAAGAGCAGTTGCATCTCTTGGGGAGTTCCTTAATATTGCTTCAAATTCCTCAAGTCTACTCTGCCATACATCAGGAAGCACATATAAGAGCGGGAAAGAGATCGAGGGGGAACATGATGTAATATATTTCACCAATCACACTATGAATACTGTGATACAAGATACTGATCAAACATATCCACTTATGCCAAAGCTATGCCTATGAAAGAACAACTATATGCTTTCAGTAGGTACATTTCACGTGAATTATAGTGAACAAAATATTTATTCAACAAGTTTAGGCATCCAGTCGTGCAACAGAACAATCACAAATGCCTTTTCCAAATGGGGTTTGCTACATATTTATCCAGCAACAAGCCAACAACATTATGTTAAGTCATAAACCAAATTTTCACAAGGTGAATCTACATCGATATCCTCAGAATGGCTTCACTTGGAGAGTTCTTCTTGGTCATACTCTTAACTCTAATTAGTCATTAAGCAATCTTCCATGTAATCATATTGTTGAGTATAAGAGCAAGATTACTGAAATAACTTTGTGTTCAAGAAAACCAAGAATACTTCAAGACCAATCTGCTTTATCAATTGGCTCTCTTGGTTTGTTTTCTGTTATTAGTTAGTTAGCATCCTCTCTATATATATAGAGAACTTAGCTATTGTTAACTGTAATAATACACTCAGTTTGTAATACAACTATACAATTCTCTAGTTCATAAAATCTGCATTATCATTACTACAGAACAATTCTCTGCACTGCAACTAAACTCAATTCTCTTCTTCTTCACTCCCTTGATCTATGGTACCTGACACATATCGTCTAACTAGGACTTATATTGGTCCTCTCGTATGGACAGACCACCTTAGGAGAAATTCTATAATGTTTTCCTAAATGGGTAATAGGCACTATCCTGCTTTTCTTTGATGTATTTATGTTGTATCTATTTCTTCCTCATCTTGCCTGATCACATCAGCTATGAATAACATTGAAAACAAAGACATAACAATCTAAACTCAGCAAATGCCAACTGATTGCCAGACAATAGTCAGCTAGAAAAGTAGAAATGATACCTGAAGAGTGGCCTTCTCTTTTTCCGACAGCTTACTACTCACCACGGCACTGTCTTCATTGGGACTAGCAATCGAATGAACACGATGAAGATAAGTGTGAACATTCATAATCATTAGTCTCAAGCAAGCATGGTTATATATATATATATAAGTCTGATGCAGGATTTAATGTAAATAGACTAGGAACCTCAACTCCAACCAAAAAGTAAGAAACCAGCTTAGTTATAGTGGGTTGAAACTAAAATAAAATGTAATACAGAAGGAAGAAACCATTTTTGCACATGATTTGCGTGTTTATCTAGGATCATTGCAGACTTCAACAAGAATAATTTGTATCATAGAATGGCTCAACAAGCAATTGGCAAACCAAAGCCATACAGTGAGAAAAGAAAAATAACAATTAAGTAAATGGTATGAAGCCATGAGCTATACTTGCGGAGTTAATGTATATTGTCCGGTATTAGGTGTGCACATGCATACCTTCCAGAAGGAAGAAAATCTCCAAAAGCAAAAACGAGACCGAAGACGGCAACAGCTACTCCTACTCCAATCTGTGTCACGATGGTTATGTATACATATAAAGGAACATTTACATGCCGTAGAAAAGAAGAGATTTTTACCTTGGTAGCAAGGCCAATTGTCTTCTGGTCCGAAGATAGCGGTGGTGGTGCATCATAGTCAATGGGTCCAAACTGTTTTTCGTCGTCTGCTTTCTTTTGTTCAAGGGCAGACCTGAGCAGTGTAGCAAGTTCCCAAATTTGAGGTAGAAAAATTACCAAATGAGTAAGGAACAGAAAGAGAAGAACTAAAGTTGTACCTTCTAACTGCTTGAAGTCGTTGTTCAAAGTCAAGATCGAAAGTATCGTTGCGAGACTTGCCGTCGAGCTGTGGTGCGGGTGCCTCTGCAGAGAAAAAAGCATCCGAAGTTTGATGACTATACAGTGAGTAGTGAGTGGTGAATAGAATAAGAAGAGGATTGCAATTACGAGTGGATGGAGGACGAGATGTTGACCCCCTGCTACTGAGTTGAGCCTGTTAGCATCTTTTACGAACAACCATCCCTAAAATAAAATACAATACAGAGAGGAAATAGGAACACCTTTGCTTCGACACCAAACCTCTGTCCTTGCCAGTCCCAGCTTCGCCTTTGTTCGTCTGAAATGAAGCAATCAATGAATCAATGAAGAAGAAGAAGAACAACAAGAAGAAGAATACCCTACCTTAATCCTGCTGTTATCTCCAAGGCCAAAACCACGGCGTGGGCTTGGCTTCGAATCGGAGCAATGTATTCTTCTACAGTGACAATGACACTGACACCAAAACATTCCGCTGCTTCTCACTGACATAGTCCACATATTCATAATCAGCCACCTATCTCTCAAGTTTCAATGCACTCACTTCATTCAAGTTTCCAGCACACTGCACTGCACACCGCCATGACATACATACCATAAATAAACAAACACTAAATCTCTCGATATTCTTATATCAATTGTAAAATGAATTTCCCACCTCCCATGATCCCATCTATTATGATTATTACCAAAATAAAATATATAAGATACAAATACAAATTTAGATACATTTAATTTGCACTATATAAAAATTAAATTCAATTTTCAAAACAAATTATGAATTTTGTTTACTTTATTAAATATAATCAAATGTTCTTTTTCAATATTATGATATTTTTATTGAGTTGATAGTCAAAATAGTCCTTAAAAAATACTCACATCTTCATTTTGGTTTTTGAAAGATAAAATTAATCAAAAGCATCCGCGAAAGATATCGACGTTGATGGAGTTCGTCCTTTCGTCATTTCAGTTGTTGAGGTGTGTAACGTTTGCTGGGGTGGAACGTTAAGTTACAGCGTGTCACAAAGCAAAACGACGTAGCATCAATCCTCCACCCCAAAACCATGGAACGACGTCGTTTGTGGTCCAGGGTGGGATTTTCAAACGTTTTTCCCCATCACCTCCTCTCATAACAACCCTCTTCAACTTTCGCTCCAAAACCCCTCGTCTCCTCTCTACTCTGTGACTCTCTGCCCTGATACACTTGCGTATGATCAGAACCTCCTTGTTTACTTGACGGCCTTTGTGCGCATCGACATTTGTGGAAGAGTTGGTGCTACTAGAGTGGAAAGTTGGAGGAGTTTGCAGAGAACTTACGCGGTTAGAAGAAGGAACAGTAACTGCTACAGGTAAAGATTTAATTTTTTTTTGTCAGTTTTTGTTGATTTTGCACGGTTGGTGTATGTCGCTTTATGTTGACATAGTTCTAAGAACCATTTAGTTAGACTAGGATTTGGAGTTGACGTTGCTAGACAAGGTACGGTATTAGGAAGAACATGTTCTCTATGAGGTTGCTGTGACGGGTTTCATGGTTATTATGCTGTGGTTATTTTGGTGTTTGGTCTTAGTCGAGGGTTTGTGATGATTATGAGTATGTTGGTTGTTGTGTGTTTACATGCAGTTGTTACTCTGAGTTTGTTTCATATTTTGTTGTTGTTGATTAACGTTATTTGATTTTTGCTTTTGTAGATGGAGGATCCTCCTATGACACTTATATTTCACCGTGGTTGGAAGTTTAAGAAGGATGAGGGTGAAAATCTGTACTATGAGCCTGATCACACGGAGGTGTTAATGGGAGTTGACAGTGACACACTTGATGTGTTCTTTGTGAAGGGTTACTTTAAGGAATTGGGATATGCTGAGACTAGGGAATGTTGGTGGAAATCTCCCGGAGTTCCTCTTGAATCTGGGTTAGGGGTATTCATGGATCGGATCCGATCCGCATATCCGCGGTGTTTATCCGAATCCGATCCGAAAATTGCGGATATGGATCCGATCCGCAAGGCTAGCGGATCGGATCGGATCGGATTGCGGATTTTGTGTATGTATCCGCATATCCGCGTATCCGCAAAAATAAAGAAATAAATAAGTAAATATTCTTTTTATATTTTTTTTCAACTAATAATTATCATATATATTGTATTATTTTAATTTATTATGTAAGAAAAGTATGTTTAATATTATTTTAAGAGTAAACATATTTAAAAAAATAGAAAAATAAACTTTATTGATATTTTTTTAATAAAAATAATCCTTTAAAAATATTTTTGTGTTTTGCGGATATATCTGATATCCGATATCCAATCCAATCCGATCCGCAAATGTGCGGATCGGATCAGATCAGATCCAAGCTTAAAAATTGCGGATATTGGATCCGATCCGATCCGATAATTTTACTACGGATCGGATTGAAATTTTGGCCATATCCGATCCGATCTGATCCGCGTTCACCCCTAATCTGAGTTGAGGAGGTTGGCCACAGATGATGATTTGATTGCAATGGTCAAGAATTGTAGGAGGAACTTCAATTTGATCAACATGTATTTCGAACATGGTGTTTCAAAGCCGTTTGTGGTTGATGAGAAGGAAGAAGATGTGAAAAAAAATAAGCCATCCCAAACCAAGAAACAACACTCTCAACCCACTAAGCTACCATCCCGTCCAAAAGCATGCTCTCAATCCTCGAAGGTCTCAGGTGATGGTAACAATTTATACTCTCAGCCTTTAAAATTGCCTCCTCAGTCCACTAAGTTGCCTACCCAACCCACTAAGGTACCCACCAAACCCACTGGACCATCATCTAAGTTCACTAAACCATCATCTCAGCCCACCAAAAAATCACATGACCCTATTGACACTTCATCACAGCCCAAAAAATTCTATACTCAACCTACCAAGCCTACTTCTGCTGCACCTCAGACCAAAGCAAAGACCAATGTTACTACCACCACATACAAGAGCTGGAAGGCATGTGAAGACATTAGAGGTTAAAAAAAATAGTGACTCTCATGAATCTTATGAGAGTGCTGAGGACAGCCTTTACAAGCCTCCAAAGGTGCTAGGAAATGATGAATACAGCAGTGACAGTAATGATAGTGTGAACTCTACAAAGATGAACAAACATGGTGGTGGACTTGGGAAAGCACACTTTCACTTGTAGGTTCTGACAACTCACAGGTAAATTATCCAACCCTTGCATTCCTTCCCTTACTCTCACTTAGTAAGAATTGATTTCAATTTTTTCATTAAATTTGTATGTGCTGGCAACAAGGATACCATGTATGCATACAATTTCAGCCATTCAAAATAAAAATTGTAAGAGGATTAAGGAGTACTGCCATGAATGGTTGACAATAGAGGCGTATAAAAGGACATACTGTTTCAATGTCAACCCGGTGAAAAGACAAGATTTGTGGGAGAAAACACCGTCACCTGCCCCTGTCCCACCCCCAATTAAGCCAAAACCCGACAGGCCTACCAAGAAGAGGAGAAGAGACAAGGGTGAACATCTAACTGGGTCAAGCACTAGGATGAAGAGCAAGTACAATTCAATCAGGTGCATGTATTGTGGTGAAGTTGGACACAACAAAAGAGGTTGTGCAAAGAAGAAAAAAATGGATACTGAAGAACAAGCTAGGCAAATGCAACTGCAGTTTACACTTGTTAAAGAGCCTACTCCCCCTACATATGAAACAAACACCAAAACTAATGATGTTCAATCCTTTCTCTACTTCCTCCACCAGTCCAGCCACAACCTGATGTGATAATCAGCCAACCAAAAGGCTCCCCACCAAAACAAGAAAGCCAACTGCCTGTTGAAGACCTTCAAATTATTTACTTATTACTTTATCTTTAATACTACTTTCATTTATTTAGTTGAAAAATAATGGTTCTACCAACTGGCCTATTAGGATGCAAAGAGAGGAAGGCCACCCAAATTGCATATCATTAAACGCAAGGCAAGATTGAATGCCTCCACCAAATTACCTGTGGTCATATTTGCTGAAACACTGAAAGGAACAAGTTTCGCAACTGCTAAGAAGATGCAAAGTTTCATGATATTTGTACTAACTCCAGGCTTCAAGTATCCAAGAAAAAAAGATTAAGAACTTTAATTAGAAAATGTGTTTTGTATGTCGTTGTTATTAGTTTTTTGGGAACAGGGCTGTGTAAACTGGTTGTGTTATCAGGATCTTTTAGTTAGGCCTATTATATTGTTTTATTTAGGTGAACAATGCTATAGAACCTTTGTTTTGAATTGCTCTATTAAGTTATGGATCCTTGATTACCTATGTGGTATATCTGCTAAGATAATATGATATGATTATGATGTTTGTTATGGAATATAACAATGATTATGTCTATTTTGATGTATACAACTTTTTGGTGAATTTATATTTAGGTATAAACATCACTATATTGTATTTTCAATTGGCAAGTTTATGTTGGCTTAAACACAATTAAGCTAGAACACCTGATTTCATTCGTAAGTCACATCATCATTACATATCAACTAATTCAATCTCAAAGCTCTAACAACACCCCTAAAGCACAACAACGTAACACTCTATTTGTAGCTTTACTTGGAAATACATGTGAACAAAAGTGATGCACAAATAAAAGTAGCCACAATCATTGCAACTGAGATGTACATTATTAGCATCTTCATTGCTCTAACTTCACTTTCGAAGCTACCCAATCTCCATGAAACATTTAACCTCCATTCATCATAGTCACCATCAACCTCTACATCAGTTTCTGCCCCTGCTACATACCCATCATCATCAACCCACCTAAAGAAGTTGCAATGACTTCCCTTTTAAATATTTTCAAAAAAAATATCAATTTCAACTGCCCAACAAAATAGACATAAGAAAATGGGAAATAAAATTAATTTATCCTTACTCATCGGGTATCTTGCACAAGTATGGAACAACCTATCTGGATTCTCTCTTGTACCAGATTTTTGGATCGTTGTCCTTAATTAGCAAAAACATGTCTGGTCCTTGATCTTTCTCCTTTGTCGCATACAAGAGTTGGAACCATGGCTACCAAGAGACTGAGACAGCAAGTCACCGCTGCGACTTCCATTCATCATGACAGCGACTGAACAAACATACAGGGTCATCTACTACGAGAATCACACATTTATGCTTCAAATTGGGGTTAGGTTAGGATTGTAATATTAGGACTAATTTTAGCTAAATAAACAAACTTATCTGCTCAGCATTAACGTTAGCCACACTGGAGTGTGCCACGCTGTAACTTAATGTTCCAGCTCAGCAAACGTTACACACCTCAGCAACTGAGATGACGGAAGGACGAACTCCATCAACATCGGTATCTTTCGAGGATACTTTTGATTAATTTTATTTTTCAAAGACCAAAATGAATATCAAAATATCTTTCAGAAACGATTTTGACTATTAACTCTATTTTTATTCTAAAATTGTTTACTATTATATTATTAAACTGAAAAGTGAATATGATTCTCGCTAGTTACAGACAGGATAAATAATTTATTTTAAAAATACTTTTCAATTGATTTGTTGACATTTGAAATTTACTCTATATAAATTAAATCTAATTATTTTAATTTCACTCAAATTTTATCAAAACAGGTAAGAATATCCTGTTGAAAGTAAGGAACAGTATTAGTACTTTGATTTTCATTTTTTACAAAAGTCTAAATTTAGAATTATATTTTAATATACCAATAATATAACGATTATCTAATTAAATTTACATATTTAAATAATTTTTTAAATAGTTAAAAATTAATTATCTTTACTATGTGATCATAAATAATTAAATACTTGTATAAACATTTTTTATACTATCAACACATAAAAATTAAGTTAATAACTTTATTATAAAATCTTTCAAAAATTTATTGAATACTTATGTTCTGTTTTTGGGTCACGGAGTACTTATCCTTTTAGAAACATATAACTTATAACAGTTGTTTTTTCAGTGAAATACTTACTCTGCTTGTCCTGTATTCCTGTTACTTTTTTAGTTTTTTTCCTCTTTTCTTTTTGTGAAAATTCATATACAGTTTCTTTTTGTATATAAAATTGATATTTAAAAATTATTAGATAATTTAATAAATTTGACTAAATTATCATATAATAACTCTTAATTATTAACTTCACACAAAAATAACTATATCAGTATATTGACTTTTTCTTTTAATTGTTTTGGGCATGCCTTTTGTTTTCTCTAATATTACGCTTTATTGAAGCGCTAAAACAATTGAATGTGGCAAAACATCTCCATATTGTAAGTTCAGGATCATGTATTCTTGTGTAACAGGAAAAAAATTATATTTATATTAATTTTTATATATATTTATTTTGTATATTTTTATAATATAACAGAAACTTTTTTATCTTTTCTGTTTTATTATCGATTTTTTTATACCAAGAATAAAAAATAAAGATATATATAATATTTAAAAAAAAAATGTCATTAACAATTCAACATACATGATGCCATCATTCAATCAAAACCCAAAATTATAGTCCTCATTTCTCATTAGTCATTACTATTTGTCTACTTCACTCCACGTTCAGTCAATTAACATATTTATTCCCACAAGCGATGAGGGGCAGGACAATTCCGTATACATGACGATGTAAAATCAGGCAGGCTCTTCGATTCGATGCACATCATATATTGATAGATATAAGCATATAACCTATCCCATCCCTTCCCTATGCTTCCAAAATTATCAAAATCAAATTGGCCGCAGCAGAGATATCAACTCTCACATCACAGGAACACCGGAGCCATTACAAGCGTAATCGTTGCCAGCATCTTTATGAGAACATGAAGCGAGGGACCAGCTGTGTCCTTGAAAGGGTCTCCAACTCTGTCCCACCAGTCCAAGATTACAAGCAATAGAAACATTGATAGATGTAAAATAGAAAAAAAGCTGAAAAGCTCTATAAAATAACCATTGGCATGCTTATGACATTCATTATTGCAAGAAAAAATAGCATTAAAATAAAAAGTAACTCCTTACGTGTCTCCTGTTACAGCTGCTTTGTGAGCATCACTTCCCTTGCCTCCAAGAGCGCCAGTCTCTATATACTTCTTTGCATTATCCCAGGCACCACCGGCTGTGTTCAGGAAAAGTGCCATAAGAATGCCAGCTACAGTTGCAAACATCAGCAAAGATGCCACAACTTTAGCCCCAAGTAAGGGATGCCCTGTGTAGTAACCCAAAATTCGAAACAGGAAACCTGCAAGTAAGAGAAAAATTTAGCAAACCATGGCCTAAAAGTATTCATAACAGCAATGTGAGGGTTTTGCTTACAAGTGATGATAAGGTTTCATGGAAGGTTTTGAAACTTCCAAACTTCAAAAATACTATTATTTCAATAAAGACTATCCACTTTCTAGTGTCCTTAAATATAAAGCATTAATCCCTTTTCACAGTTGTTTAGATTGTGGATCTTAGATACGGAGGGAGAAAGACTATGAATGTGAAGAATACAAGTTCAAATTTCAGGAACTTGACAGCTAAAGGAGGGATAACACAGATCATGGAAAATGATACCATTTTGGTATATTGAGATTGTATGATTCATAAATTGGAGGAAATGAGGGAAGAGAAAGGCTATGAATAATGTAATCATATCAATATCACATATTATTCATAACTTTTCTCTTTCCTTATTTCTCCTTGCCTACCTAAATCACACAATCTCAGCAATAATAATATAAAAAATGAGCAATTAAACACAGGAATTAACTCACCAACTACAATAGGTGAAATGATTGCCAAAGCACCAGGTTTTATCATCTCTCTTAATGATGCCGAAGCTACAATAGCAACACAGCGACCATAGTCTGGTTTCTCCTTGTAGTCCTGTACAAAATATATACAAACAAATAAATAAAAGGAGTAATTCAAAACTTAAAATAATCCTCACGACATAACTTCAGCAACCAAAACTCACCATTATACCAGGCCTCTCAATGAACTGCCTTCTTACTTCATTAACAACCTCTTGCGCAGTTCGGCCAACAGCAGAACATGCCCAAGCACTAAAGACAAATATAAGCATGGAACCTAACAACCCACCAACGAAAACTTCTGGAACTGCAATATCAACCTGCAATTCAATTGTAAGTAGCTTTCAAAGAAATAATGAAATCGATTTAGATCATTGAATTGTAAGTAGCTTCAGAATAAACAAAAAAAAAAAAAAAGAAGCAATGAAAACTAAGGTGAAATCTTCTTGAATCCAAAAACTTCCATTAACGTTCAAGGTAGGATTGGGAAAAGCTTAAGAGAATGACTACACTAGGAAGAAATAGACTTTATAACTTACAAGGGCTGGATTAAAATTTTGAAAATGTAAAGACTAAAACCAAAGGACATCTAATACAGAATGAGTAAAACATGCTCAAGGATAGTTAAGTAATTAAGTTGGAACTAGTTCTGCAGACCTGTTTAAAAGGTTGATGAGCAAATGCGGCAACCTCATCCATATAAGCACTAAACAAAAGGAAAGATGCAAGAGCAGCAGAACCAATGGCAAATCCTTTGGTGGTGGCTTTTGTTGTGTTTCCTACAGCGTCGAGGACATCAGTGATCTCTCGGACACTTTCAGGCTAAAAAGAGATCAATTGTCAATATACTTTACATGAGAAATATCAGAAATAACACTGGACAAAATTATTTTGGCAAGAACTACCTGCTGACTCATCTCTACAATGCCTCCAGCGTTATCAGCTATTGGGCCAAACATATCCATCGTCAGAATATAAGCTGCAGTGCTAAGCATTCCCATAGTTGCTACAGCTGTGCCAAACAGCCCACCAATTGGGTTTCCTGTCTCATCTACTAGTCCACAGGTTTGGCCCAGCCAGTAAGCTGAGATAATTGCTACACTGATGACAAGGACAGGAAGAGCGGTTGACTCAAGACCCAAACTGACTCCAGCAATTATATTAGTCCCATGACCAGTGGAGCTAGAAAGGGCTAATGTGCGCACAGGTTCATGCTTGTAGTCAGTATAATACTTAGTGATCCAGACAAAAACATAAGCAGTAATAATACCAACGAGCCCACACAAAGCAAAATTGAACCATGCTGAAGGTGCTTGCTCAGTATAAAGCAACCACCGTGTAGACTGCAGATCAATTCAATTCAAATAATAATCAGAATAGATACTGTAACAAGAATTTGGAAAGATTCAAGATATTTCACTGCCCCAATCCTAAACAGAAATATAGCAATAAATTATATCAACTGGAGAAATTAGAAAAGCCAAATTCAAATATCACAAACGAAGATTAACAATTACCAGAGCAAACGCCACAACAGCTAAAACTATTGTAACAGAATATCCTTTCTGAAGAATTGTCATTGGATCCTCAATTGGAGCCATTACTCCAGATTCACGTGTACCCCTAATTGAAAATATTCCAACTGACGAAACTACCAGATCAAATGAGTGAACAACAAGAGGAAACAAGATGAAGCCAGATGGATCTGAGTCAAAAGAGAAAACATCAAATTAGAAAAGCATACATAAATCAATGGGTAACCAAAATCAGTAAGCAATACATAGACACATTGGGGCAACTATGTAGTGGGTACTTGCCTTCAATTTTACAACGTTGAGCCATTGTTCCTCCAAGTATCATAGCACTGATTATTTCAGCTGCAATACTTTCAAAAAGATCAGCACCCCTAGCAGCACAGTCTCCTACATTATCTCCAACCTTAAAACCGAAACAAAACAATTATGGCATAAAAAAATGCAAGTAAAAAAACCTAGCCAAAAAGCATAAACAAAAGTGCAGATTATAAACATGAAGCAGTTCTCTTCATTTGGTTTAGGTTTTATAGTTTTGCAAGTACAATTTATTTGACAAATAAATAAATAATATAATAATCAGCTTATGTATATATATATCAATCAATCAATAGTGTTTACTTAAGATTTTCATGTGTATTTATAAGTTGGCCTGAAGCAGAATATTAAGTTCTTAAAGTTTAAGAAACTGAAAATAAAGGCAGTTCTCAATCATTACTACGAGCATATAACTAACGTTTTATATACCGTACTTTTGCCTCTATATATAAAATAATTCAGAAAACCCAAAAGTGACCGTCAAATGTCTTAGAGAATCCCATAAATCTGTTTAAGGAACTTGTAATCAGAAACACCATCCATTGCTTAAGTTATACAGTCACCAACAGTGAATTAAATATATTCTATCATAGGTTTCCACGTTTGAAAATTCACCAAGTAAAACATTAAGGTCGTCAAACTGGAGGGGGAAAAAGAAAGACATTCGTTACTGGCTACATATACAACCTTATTTCAAAATCATTTCCACAAACATAAACAGGCAGTGACTAAAAACAGAGATTTTTTTAAATGTTTCTTTCTTTAATTAAAAAAAGAAAATCAATATAATATGCAGAATCTTCAAACTGAGGCAAACAAAATTAAACAACAAATACCAGATCAGCAATAACAGCAGGATTCCTAGGGTCATCTTCAGGTATTCCCTGTTCTACTTTTCCAACAAGGTCTGCTCCAACATCAGCTGCTTTTGTATATATTCCACCACCCAACTGAGCAAACAGTGCAACGAAGGAAGCACCAAATCCATATCCAACCAGAAGAAGAGGCACTGAGGGTGGAAAAGAATCAAATATGAATTAGAGACAGAGAGAACAGGTAAGAGAAAAAAACAGCTAAAAGATGCAGCAAGTATTGCTCAATGCTAACAGTACAAAGAAAATTACATTGCAGTTATCAGTCAAATAGCTAATAAATAGACCTCAATAATCACAAATATAACATCTAAAACTCATTTTGGTCAAGATTTAATAATTTCCTCTTGCAAAGAGGGAAAAAAAAGTCACATATATCTCGTCCATTTTTTTCTTTTGCCCTTATTTTCAGTACATTGAGGAACCATTAATGACCTAAGCCAAATCCTCAACCATGTCAACCACCTGACCTATAGGCTCATTTTTAGTTTCAAAAAAACCCACCGAAATGAAATTCACCACAAGTTATAAAACACTAATCAAACTGGAAACTAGCTCAAAAAGATAAGAATTATGCATAAAAAGCACTAGTTCATGTTCAACACTAACAATTTACAAACAATCTTTTGCCAAAAAACAAAACAATTGGAGGAAGAAGTCTACACATACGATCAGTAACTTTCATCGACCCTGGTGAGTCCACGCCAAGCCAAACATAAAATGTGGCATAAAGAACTGCTATCCCAATTACAGCCATACCAACAACGATGATAGCAGATAAACCGCCAGCACGAGTAGCTACCTGAACAACTTTCTTAGTGTTATATAGGAATAATGAACCAGTCATAGTTTTTGCAGGAACTGATAATAAACTAATGACCTGCAATGCCTCTCTTGCGGACCGTCTTGCAGCACTAGAGACTCTGACATTGGCACGAACAGACACCCACATCCCAACATATCCAGCAATCCCTGAACAAAGGGCACCTAAAAGGAATGCAGCTACAGTGATGTAAGCAGAAGTTGACCTGAAACAGAACATACATGACATGTAAGAACATGTAAAAGGTGGAAGAAAAGATCCATAGCCTAGGTATGATGTCACCTTCCCACACCAGAAGATTCCTGCTGAGGAGTCGTATTGCGAAACAAATATATGCAAAGAATGACAAGAGCAAGCAGCATTGCCATCTTGGATATACTCCCATATTGGGTCCTAAAGAAGCCTTCAGCTCCATCTCGTATAGCATCTGCTATCTAGAAAGCAATATGATAAGCTCAGGACAAGAAAACAATGAGTTCATGGTATGATATTCGAAGTCAGCATAAAAGACATCACAAATCTAGAATAAGTTTTAACATGTGAACTGTTATATAGTAAACAAACAGTTTGCTTTATCGGAATATTTCAAAAATTATTCATGTGCCTTACATGCAATAGCTTAAGATTTTGAGATAGTTGGTCCTTGACATATTTCATTATAAAATAAAAACCAAATAGCTCCACACTCCCGATAGAAATTAGGCCCTATGCATGAGATGTTTGCACTAGTGCCTTTATTGCTTATTTGTCTTCTTCTTCCAACCAACTCTCTAGACAAGTTTTCATCATCTTGTCGTATATAGGTGGCTACTTAACGCTCACTAACCCGAATCAACTAAGCTTGAGAAAATTGAATGAGAATTCTAAATTTTCTACTATTATAAAAACCACATGAAAGTTATATTAATGCTAAATTGTTCTGTCAAAAGACTATGGTTGAAATGCCACTTTTGTTTTAGCCAGGGATGCAACCTACAGCAATCGACCTCATCCTCTCTTACAGAATCCACAACAATCAACTTCTCTCTATTTGATAAAAAAGATATAGTTGTTCTACGTGATTCGCAGCACATTCTATATCAATATTTCATATTGCAAAACCCAGTAACCGAAATGAAGACCAGAATTCAATAAAAGGGAATATAAATCTAGAATGTTTGTGGGAGCAGGACATAAAAAGTTAAGCATAGGAAATAGAGTTACCTGAACCATTTCAGGGGGGCCCTCATCCTTTGCAAGCACCCACTTTGTAAGATATATAGACACAAGGAAGCTGAGAATACAAATAGAGATGACAAACACAATGATGGGAGATGTACTGGCTCCCATGTAAAAGATAGCCCCAAATCCGAGGAGCAAAAGAATGAATAGAACACGGACATTTATTCCCAGGAGAATACGAAATATCTGCAGAAAGATGGGAGTGAGAAAATGGCTGAAATTAGATGATGAAGGAAGCAGTGGTAGTGGAGTTAATTTACCAGTGGGGTGTAAGGTTTGGTGCGCATGTTGGGGAAAGTTCTTGGCCTGTCGTGGTAAGGCCCCAAAGAACCAGCCTCCATGTCGTCATCGATCATCATGCCGTGGCTGGAATTGACCCTGCGCGCCACAGGATAAGGGTTGTACTCACCACCAGATTGGGGCAAGTCACCCCCTGACCCCAGTCGCTGAATTTTGAATTCCCTTTTTTAATCCCACACTCACTCTCCACAAACTCTCACTCAGCATGCAATGCAATGCACTTGCTTCTTGGATTCCTCCCTTGTTCGCTTCACTATTTCATAAAATTAAAAAAAAAGTAAATAATAAACGCTAAATGCATATATCCGAACCATTCGATTGCCATTCTAATTACAAGAAATTAGATAGAATATGCAGAAATAGATCTGAAGGGATCGGCAACACAATCTATGCCTAAGCGAGTGAGTGAAACCATTAATCGTAACTGAAATCGAAATTGGAAAAGATCTAATACTTACGGGTGTCAAGAGTGGTGAATCCCAATTGACTTTCAGCTTCCTTCCTTCCAGTTCACAGCAAAACAGGAAGGAACCTCTCCTTTATTTTTCTTCTCTTTTTCCCTTCTTCGTCTTTGTGTCTAATCACTGTTACTAACTGAGCACGAGCAGTAATAATTATTAATGCTAAAATCGTCGGCTTGATTAACAGGACAAGATATTGAACAACTCAACTCAACTCAACGGAAGAGAGCCTGCGTTTTCAAGTGTCACTCGCCACTCGCACCGAACAGACCTCCCCTCTAATTCTATGGCTTCTTTCTTTTATTTCTCTTAATTTATTTAACTTTCACTCCATTTTTCTTAGGTTTAGTGCCAATCTGTCAGACCTATCCAATAAACTTGCGCCGCGTCATTATGCCTTCATTCTAATTGGCTGTTCATTTCATGGTCAACGCTATCGCTGTTCGTTCTACGACCCACCAAAGAGGCACAAACGGGGGGAAACGCCCTGTATTAATAAAATGAAGAAAATTAATTATTCAATTGGTCTTTAACAATTAATTTCGTCAGCTACTTAGGTTATTTGTTCCATTAATTTTAATAGAAGATAAAATAATTTCTAGCAACTCTAACAAGGAATAAAATAGTCCTAACCTCTCCTGTTTAAAAATGACATTATTCTTTTTCAATTTTCATGACACTATTCTCTTACAATTTTCATCATATTTCGCATAACACTAACAGCAATTTCAAGTTACACAATACACATTTTGCAACTTCAATGTTCACAAAAAGAAAAATCTTCAACTTGTTTTCAACCAATTAATACTCAATAAACTAATGACTATGTCTCTCAAGTATGTACTTGTTGTTGTCTTCGATGGATTCCATGAATCTAGACAGCCAATCTGATTTATTAAGATCTGTCATCACCATCTCCCTCCTCCTCTGCCCTATCATCTCTATGACCACATTGTCCACCACTTCGATCGCTTCCTTCAACTTCTTTTCCGAACCAATGTTTAATAATCGCTTCAGTTTCCATATAAGCGGCAACGACGATATTACTTGTTGTACTGATAGTTTGGATGCAAGGTCGAAACTATCTGACAACTTGGACTCCGAAAAGGAAGGAATGAAGCACTTGGAGTCCATTTCAAATGAGAATTTGCATATGATGTCGAAGGAGAATCTTCTCATGATGTCCTAATGTCTAATAATCTATATTACTTGCCGGAGAGTGGAGAAATGTGTGCCCTTGGAGTAGTTATGGAATTTGGTCTTGAAAATGTGGCGGACGTTATTGGGGTTGGAGGTGATGCTGTTATCGAGAACGTGGAGGTGGATGCTTCTGGTGGGTGAAATGCGGAGGAGGTGAGTGTACCAGTCATATAGATTTAGGAAGTGTGTAGTCCATGACATGTTGAGGTAGGTGCGACACGCGTGGCAGTTATACCATGGCTTGATCTTGGAGTTGAAGAGGATAAAGGAAAAGATGGAAAATAAGACTGTGAAGGTGAAAAAGGAGAGTAGAATGTTAGGATTATGCGAGATATAATGAAAATTAGGGAAGAACAGTGTCGTTTTCGAACAAATGGGTCAGGAATAATTTTGTCTACTATTAGAGTTGTCATGGATTATTTTGTCCCCTATTAGAGTTGTCAGGACCATTTTGTCTTCCTTTAGAGTTGATGGAGTCAAGGACCTAAGTCACTTACAAAATTAATTGTTATGGACCAATCGAGTAATTAATTTTAATTAGGGACTAAAGTGTCCGAACTGAAATTCTTTGAGGACCAAAATGAATAAATACTCTAATAAAATTATTTGTTTTGTGTGATTTGTTATTTGCTATTGTTAGAAACAAGAGACTAAAATAATAAAGTATATTGTATTATTGAGTGAGTTATCAAAGGTACAATGTATAAGAGTATATATATGTGTTAGTAGAATTAAAGTAATAAAAACATAAAATCCTATAATAAATATACAGATATATTATATAAATATAAATGATACTAACTTATCTTAATTGATCTTAATTATACTCTAACATCTTCCTTCAAATTCAAGTAGGAGTTAAAAATATTATCTTGAGTTTGGATAATAGAGTTCAAAAATGACTAGAATGATGAGCTTTCGTGAATATATCAACAGTCTGATTCAAAATTCTAACACCTATGAAACGAAAAGCATTAATAAGGAGACGTTGTCAGACAAAGTAATAATCAATCTCAATATGTTTGGCGTTTCATAAAAAACATTATTATGGACTATTTGAATAGCATTGCGCTTGTCACAAAAAATATCAATCGGCGACGACTGAAGAGTTATATCTTTTTAAAAGAATGTTTCTCTTCATAACTGTGCTGATGCATGAACTCAATCTTTATAAATAGGACGTCTAAATGAAAAAATAAAACACCCCAATCTATATAACAATTGATTATCTCATTTCATGGTTTCTCTCTTCTCCATCTCAACCCTTTTTTATCCATTGAAAAAATAATAGAGAATATTATTGGTTTACCTATAATTTCATCGAATTATTAATTGAGTCTCTATATATATTTTTTTAATTGAGTCCCTATATCATTTGACTTTTTTTAATTAAATCTCTATTAACGTTAAACGTCTAAAAAACATTAGTAAAATGTGAATTTATTTATTTACTCATACCCTATACTTATAATTTTTATCCATACCACCCTTCACCGCTCTCTCCAACTCATCCACCATCTCTTCACTCTCTTTCTGTCTTAACAATAACACTAATCTAACATTTCAATAAAATTTTGATTTACATGGCAAATAAAAAATATAGGCCATTTACACACACAAATTAAAACTAAAAATGGACACTGCAAAAAAAGAAGAGAAGACAAAAGACAAATAAAACTATACAAATTGGTTTCTTTCCTAATCATGCCTCCAAATATAAGTTCTACTAAAACAGTCCATTAAAATGGCATCTTAGATTTTTGTATGATAACAAACTGTTCAAGTGTATTTTAATACTGTCACATTGGTTCAACTCATGTCGGATATGAGGCAAAGTAAAAAGTATATAAACTCCACCATATTCGAGAGGATTTAAAGATTACAGTACCACTTTTATTAATTCCACAAAAAAACTCAATTTGGATGCAAGTTTAGCACTTTTGTAATCATCCCTAAGTTGAATAAATTTGGTAGACAAAAAAAATTAATTATTATATCAGCAAAAAATATGGAACCGCCAAATTATTTATTCGTAATCAAAACAAAATATTTTGATTCTTAATTATACATTTCAGGTTCAGCAATAAAATCACGAGAAATTCAAATCACAACAACAAATTTCGGATATACAATTAGAGCTTCTGATTCATAAACCAACTTACCTGAATGCGGAACACAAACTTTAAACACCGTTAATCGTACGTGGTGAAAAACAGAATCGGCTGAAAAAAACGACACCGTCTACAACGACAAAATCATCCAATGGGACGATGGCGCGGCGTATGACCAGAAACGGCGTTGAAGACGACATCGTCGTGAAAGGAAAAGGTGAGTGATAGCAAGCAACATCAACAAAGATGCAAATCTATGCAGAGGAAGCAACGCTTCCACTGCACAAAGAAAAAGCTAACAATCGCGGCGATGGAGGGAGGGAGGAGAAGAAACACTACTTAAGACCGAGAAAAGAAGCATCGAAGATTGAAAAGAAAATGGTGATTTTGAAATTTAAAAAATTTTCAGGTGTCCTCAGATAAGTTTAGTATCCTTAACTTTAGAATATTTAAATTTTTAATTAAATATTCTATTATTTCATACGATTTTTATAACAGTTTGAACTTAATTGAAAAAAAATTAAATGGTATAAGAACTTAATTAAAAAGAAAAAAAATATGAAGATTTAATTAAAAATTTGATAAAATTATATGAACCTATAGAATAAGTAAAGTAATATTATTCTATAAAATATTATTAATGTATGACTTGACTGTGTGAATGTAAAAACAAATCAAATATTTTTTATTATATCTTATAAAAAACTTCGATAATAACTCATTTTATACATTATATTAGATTAGTGAAAATTAATTAAACTTAAAAAAATGTGTAACACCCGACTTAAAAAGTTGTATCATTATATATTCTTTAATCTTTCTTATTACAGATTTATTCCATCTATCTTTTTTATTTTCCAAGACTTAAATTTTAAATATCCCAATCCAAAGTTCTCACAATGTATGTGCATGGATGGTCAACAAAATGTATTATTCTCGGCTATCATATTTACATTATATTATAAATACAATATTGTCTCCAATTAATCATATCCGTTGCTAGCTCTATGTTTTATTGCACCCTAAATAAATATTTATATTTCTATATATATAAAATGAGAATATAGGATAAATTAGTGTCTAATTACCTTCTTTTTTAAATATCTTTTTTTATATATAATTTTTAAAAAGTAATTTTTTTATTATTTTTAAGATTTGATTCTAAGACCTTTTTAATTATTAAATTATAAGTTACATGTTATCTCAACTAACTTATTTTTTATTATCTTTATACATATTTAATAAATAAAATTATAAATCAATACATAGTTAGCATCTATTAACACACTAGTTAATTGGGATTCAGAAACACTCAAAACAGATAAAATATATACATGCCTAACAAGAAATGCTTTATAATCCTTGTCTAAATGATAAGATTAAATATCATGACTAAGAAATAAGAGATACTAAAAAAAATCCACGTGTTAGCTGCTGCCTGCGAAACAAAATCCATTGATGTTTTCTTTGAAATTTTAGTGTTGGAGTTACTCAGACTTGGCCCCTATATATATAGCAAAACAACCAGCTTCAACATTACACATCATAATATATATATATATTAAAATAATGTGAAAGAAAATCTAAAAAATTAGATCAAGAGAAATTTTAGGTGATCAATAATTTGTCTTTGTTTTTATCTTATATTTAAATTAATACTAGCCTATTCTTCTAGCAATTTCCTTACATTAAATTCTTTTAGAGATTACGTGCAGCATATACATTAATTAAATTTAAAAATTATATACATTAAATCCTTACATTAATCCTCTTTTAACATTTTTTATTTTTTAGACTAGCCTACACATTAAATCCTTACATTAATCATTTTTTAACATTTTCTATTTTTTGTACTGATTGATAAAAAATAAAAAATAAAAAAAAATAAAATTTTTTTTTTCTGTAAAATATCTAAATGACATTTTTCTTCTTTCTGTTTATAAAATATACATTTTTGTATGATTAAAATAACATATATCTATTATTCTTTTAATAATTATTATAATTATATATATAAATTAGTGTTACTGGTTTGATTGATTCAAATATGCATGAAAAATATTTTTATTAATGTAATAAATTTTATTATTTCTAATATTTTATCGTTAATTATGAACTATAAAAAATATAAATTAAATAATTTTTGAAAAGATTACAATATATTATGTGATAAAGTATTAAAAAATAGCTTTATTAAAATAATAATAAATATATTATTATTATTATTTAAATCAACCAAATAATTAACATAATTATAATGA
Source organism: Arachis hypogaea (assembly GCF_003086295.3). Classification (NCBI taxonomy): domain Eukaryota; kingdom Viridiplantae; phylum Streptophyta; class Magnoliopsida; order Fabales; family Fabaceae; genus Arachis; species Arachis hypogaea. Next base: position 569,730 of record NC_092049.1, on the reverse strand, counting down.
TTATTAAAGAGTATTCTAGTCGAATAAATTAAAATATATTTCATTTTAATTATTTTAATATTAAAGAGAAGAGAAATATATATTTTAAAAATTAAAAAGAGAAGAATGTCATTTAGATTTTAGACATCTCACAAAAAGAAAAAGTGTTATTTTTTATTAAAAAAATTACAAAAAATTAAGTATAAAAAATATAAGCATGATTTCTTAACGGTGAAAACAACGACTACACGTGGGTTTTTGCGTTTCTTAATACCTTCTTTTTCGCCTGGTGGTGATAATAGTGGACTTGAGGGGCTTGTTGAACTTGCCGAATGTTCAAAGGGTGGTTCGCTCATTACGTCCTGCATCAATACACAGTGGTGTTAAAAAAAGAGTTTATAAATTGAACCCAAACCGAACTAAAACTGTTTTAAGCAGGTGAAGTTGACACTTTACAACGGCTAAAGATTTAACTAAATTTTCATCAAACGATTTTCAATTATAATTTCAAGTAAAATTGACTACATATGAATTTTAATAAATTAAATTTTTTAACGAAAAAATTGAACTTAAACTAAAGAGTTTTTTTTTTTTATAAAAGCCAATTTATATATTAAAAAGCAATTTATAGGCTAAGATGAATATGATGAGGATAAAAGAAAAAGTCTAGGGCCAGCAACTTTGTTAAATTCTGACCAGTATGTAACCAGCAAAAAAAAGTAAGCCATTGGATGAAATTTTACATTAATCTCACACCATTAAAACTATCATTGATGGCTATTTGATGACTAGAAATCACAAAAGTTGCTGGCCCCGATAAAATGTTAATAAGATGATGATGACCTGTGGCGTAGACGAAGCTTGACTGA